>NC_064632.1:461131851-461369351 GCF_023864275.1 Schistocerca cancellata
GTGCGGAGGCACATAGTCCACGCAAACCTTATTTCCTGTTCCAGTTCTTCGTCATTTAAAACAGAGATATTTAAGTTCCATTGGCCTCTGAATCGACGGGTTGGCTGTACACTTAGATTAAAGCAAGTTAAAAGTGTACTGTGATCGCTAAAATACACTGGAATAGTCTCAACGTTTAATAAATAATTTTGCAAATTTGATGACACGTAAATTCTATCTAGTCTGCTGCGAGAGTGGCTGGTTATATACGTGAACCCGACTGACGTCGGGTGCTGAAGTTCCCACACATCCTTAAGGTGTAGATCACTTACTAACTTTTTTAACTGTGGCGAGTAGTTGAAGTTGGGTTGTTGATCTTTCTGGTTTAAAACACAGTTAAAATCTCCACCTAGTATAAGAAAACACGGATTTTTCCTCAATAAATAAATCAGTTCATCTTGAAAAAACTTCGCACGATCCAATTTGTGGGAAGTTCCTGATGGGGCGTAAAGGTTAATCACTGTCACATCGAAAATTTTTATGCCTATTGCTCTTCCTGATTCTAGTCGTTCGATTTCAGTCACCGGAATGCCTTCCCATATAAGAATGGCTGTACCGATATTGGCTTCCGTAGAAACATTAACAATTTCAAAAAAGCCTGGGATCCGAAATTCCGCTATCGCAACTTCTTGTAGCAACGCGATATCTGTTCCGGACTGGTACAAGAATTCTTTTAGTGCTGCCAATTTCAAGGGTGACTGTATTTTATTAATGTTAATAGTAGTAATGCTATAAGCTTGCAGCACAGACATACCGGAAGAAGCTATTTGGGATGAGGTTCGGTATGATTATAGCAGCAAACGTGCTTCCCTACAAGGCACGATCTTTACAAGCTGTGTGCCCATTACATGTACTAACTGCTTAGAAAAATTTGCACTGCTTTTAAACAAATAGCTTGAGAAGAAAAGTATCCTGAAATCCTAACAACGCATTGCTATAAGTCACTGTGGCCATTCTCTTTCTCCTCGTCAGTGTTGGCCCTGATGACTTCATATTGAATATTCTTTTTCTTGATGTCTTTCTTCTCTGGTGTGACTTTCGCTTGATGACGCGGGACAGCAAGACCCGGTGTCTGTCGCAGCCGCCGGCGGTGGCTGAATGGGGCAACGGCCGTGGCTTGCGAGTCGTCAATGTTTGGTTCCGGCGTGGTGTCTGTTGTGTTGTTTTGCTGGCGAGGCGGTGATACTTGTGTATTTCCTCCTTCGGCGCGGCGTTGCGCTTCGGAGTCAGCAGGTTCTTTACCTGGTACTTCCTCGTACGGTTCGCACTGTATGGGTTGTGCACTTGATGCGGTTATTTCAGCCGTGACCTCAGGCTCAGGGTCACATTTCCGTGAAAAATCACTACCCGCTGCGTCACTATCTGTTCGTGGCGGTGTAAGTCCTTGGGCGGAAGTGGGAGCCACATCGACCTTCATTCCATCTCCTTTTACCACTTCCAACAGATCTTCAGGACTGGGCTTCGGCCTCCTGGCAACGGGTGTTTCACAGGAAGAGTCCTCATCAACATTTCTTTCAGTGTCCTCTAGAGGACGCTTTTTTGTGGGAATCTCGCTGTCACGGGACGGAATTTCAGCTGTTAATGCAGGTTTTAAAGACGGAAAGTCATTAACATTAAGTGCAACATTTCCAGAGGTAGTAACAGGATCCACGACCGCCGCCGGCTCTGTTGTATTACTGGCTGGCAACAAATCGTTGAGTGTCAATTTCCGGCGTTGCGTAAGGTTATTTGTTAGCACAAATACACGGCGAGGGCAGTCCTGACGGAGGTGACCAGACTCGTTACATACATGACATGTAGGGGTTTGCCCTGAGTACATAACATGCGCCTTGTGCCCGTCAACAAAGATGTGGGAGGGAATGTTTGCTTTCACTTCCATCTCCACGGAGCGAATGCCGTTAAAGCACTGCAGCTTGAAATGCGAAGCCCACCTTTCGTTGACTATTTGCCTGACAACCCCATACTTTGAAAGGACATCTTTAATTTTCGAATTGTCTACTTCTATGGGAATATTCAAAACCCTAACATTCCTGATTACAGACTCGGAATTCCGGAGTTTGACAGTACTTTTAGTACCATCACGGTGTATAAATTCCGTTTCATAACCAAATTTTGCCAGAAAGCGGTCTACACTCGCGGAATCGTTAAACTTTACAAAAATGCAGTATTCATCAGAGTCCAGCTGCATGGTATGAACAGATTCAGAATGAAGGCCAATTACCTCGGTAATCCAGTCGTGTATTTCAAGTGCAGAGGGCTGTACTCGACGGGTGTACTTGTCGAAGGTGAAAATCACGGTGTTTTTTCTCACGGAGTTTGCCATGGTGTTCTGCAGCGAAGAAATCTCGGACAACGCCGAAATCCCAACGGCACTTCGTAGAAAGATGACACGAAAGAAGACCAAATGCTCAATTGATAACGCTTAATTCACGTGCAAAACGTCAATAAACGAGCACAAAACACGAAAACACTGGCGTAAACACTGAACGTTCACGGAGCAAACTTGAGGAGCGTGCGACCGCTGCGGCAGCTAAAGCCAGACTTGGGCTAATCCCATGCGGCCCAATTGACTTCACCCATTCCTGCAGATCCAGCTTCACAGAAACCGTGCTCTTTTTTTCGTTACCTCACTGGGCAGGACGGAACTTGTATCATACTGTAATATCTGTGGTGCGGATGTATGTCCTGTGAGTACTGACTCCAAGAATACGTCTTCTGTCACCTACCAATATACGAAAACGCGCGCACCTGTGCGCCGTATCAAATGCCTGCTATCTCCTCAGCTAAAAATTTCATGACATTCATTTGCCAGTGCATAATATGCAGGACATTGCCAGAATTCACCTTTATCAAAATCGTTACACAAGCAAACTACAACCATCACGTTAAGAAACCACGAATATTACCCATTATGGGGAACAGATTGCGAAGGGAACCGAAAGAAAGTAACAGATTGCAAAGGGAACCGAAAGAAAGACGCACCATAAAACAAATTAAACATGACTCCTACAAAAACTTACTTATTTCCTAGGCACGCACTTATTATGCACTAAAATTACAAGGTAAACACTCTGAATTAACTCCTTCACTTTCTCGAGGTCGTGTCCCCTATTGCCTACCACGGGTTCGTTTGTCGGCTCCGTACCCGAGATCGGTTCCAATCAATGTTGGTTTGTAAGGCTTTGCGGCTGATCGCTTCCCGAGTCGGGTGCTCTCACTTCCACAATCTTGGCACCTTGCCTGTCGTGATTGTATTCCGGTGTGCTTTCATTCCCCCGACTAAAATCATTATTGTTGACGTGACCGTTCCGCCAATTTCCCCTGTCGCAGTGATTACAGTGCTACGGCTGTCTCGCCCGTGAGCAGAACCTGTCGTCCCTACGTCCGTTGTGGAGACGGTGTGGTCTTACAACGTGTTCTTTGTTGCTGTCAGTTGAGTTGTTATTCCTGTTCTCCCTATTAATTTGTTCAAGTCCTTGTATTAAAGTCTTGAATATTTTTTCGTTGTCTCCATAACGTCCTACTAATGTCATCTGATAACAGTGCTGCAGCTTTCCGTAGCAAAACCGTATAAAAAGGTTGGCGAGGAACAAGAACCTTGTTCTTCAAAACATTTTCTCAAAAAATTTGACGGGGCTGCGTATAACCGAGTTTTCAAAACTTTTTCCCAGCATGATTTCGTCTTTGATACATGCCTGAGTCACCAGCGACCAATAAGTCGTGAGGACATAAATTTTCTCAGCATGTTATAGTCTTAGGTGGAGATTTCAGTTTACCAGATATACACTGGGACACTCAGATATTTAGGACGGATGGTATGGACAGAGCATCGAGTGACATTATACTGAGTGCACTATCCGAAAATTACTTCGAGCAATTAAACAGAGAACCGACTCGTGGAGATAACATCTTGAACCTACTGATAACAAACAGGCCCGAACTTTTCGACTCTGTAAGCGCAGAACAGGGAATCAGTGATCATAAGGCCTTTGCAGCATCCCTGAATATGGAAGTAAATAGGAATATAGAAAATGAGAGGAAGGTTTATCTGTTTAGCAAGAGTAATAGAAGGCAGATTTCATATTACCTAACAGATCAAAACGAAAATTTCTGTTCCGACACTGACAACGTTGAGTGTTTATGGAAAAAGTTCAAGGCAATCGTAAAATGCGTTTTAGACAGGTACGTGCCGAGTAAAACTGTGAGGGACGGGAAAACCCACCGTGGTTCAACAACAAAGTGAGGAAACTACTGCGAAAGCAAAGAGAACTTCACTGCAAGTTTAAACGCAGCCAAAACCTCTCAGACAAACAGAAGCTAAACGATGTCGAAGTTAGCGTAAGAAGCGTTCAGTGAATTCGAAAGTAAAATTCTGTGTACCGACTTGACAGAAAATTCTAGGAAGTTCTGGTCTTAAGTTAAAGTGGATCGAAACAGCGTTTACAGACGCTCTGGGATGATGATGGCATTGAAACAGAGGATGACACGCGTAAAGCTGAAATACCAAATACCTTTTTCCAAAGCTGTTTCACAGAGGAAGACCGCACGAACGGAAAAATGGCTGACATCCAAATAAGTGTCCAAGGAATAGAAAATCAACTCAACAGAGGAAAGTCCACTGGACCTGACGGGATAGCAGTTACTTCTGCAAAATATCTGGGAGTATGCGTGCGGAACGATTTGAAGTGGAATGATCATATAAAATTAATTGTTGGTGTTATGATTGGCAGGAGAGCCTACACCGTGTTACTAGAGGAAGCCGAAAGGCACGCGTTTTAGCTCACGCAGGCTGGCGTGAGGTCTGGAACAGGACAAGGAAATTAGAATTTAGAAAAAACGGACGTAGCTGGTGGAATACTTAACTTTAATCCATTAATGGTGAACGTCGCTCTTGACGGTACATAATTCAGTATCAATAGTAACTGGTAATGGCTCCTTGCTAGGTCGTAGCAAACGACGTAGCTGAAGGCTATGCTAACTATCGTCTCGACAAATGAGGGCGTATTTTTTCAGTGAACCATGGCTAGCAAAGTCGGTTGTACAACTGGGGCGAGTGCTCGGAAGTCTCTCTAGACCTGCCGTGTGGCGGCGCTCGGTCTGCAATCACTGATAGTGGCGACACGCGGGTCCGACGTATACTAACGGACCGCGGCCGATTTAAAGACTACCACCTAGCAAGTGTGGTGTCTGGCGGTGACACCACAGTTGGTAAGGCGGGTGCCAGGTTGAGATTCATTAGGAAAGTTCCTAGGAAATGTAGTCTATCAACAAAGGAGGTGGCTTAGAAAACACTCGTTCGACCTATACTTGAGTATTGCTCATCAGTGTGGGATCCGTACCAGGTCGGGTTGACAGAGGAGATAGAGAAGATCCAAAGAAGAGCGGCGCGTTTCGTCGCAAGGTTATTTGGTAAGCGTGATAGCGTTACGGAGATCTTTAGCAAACTCAAGTGGCAGATTCTGCAAGAGAGGCGCTCTGCATCGCGGTGTAGCTTGCTGTCCAGGTTTCGAGAGGGTGCGTTTCTGGATGAGGTATCGAATATATTGCTTCCCCCTACTTATACCTCCCGAGGAGATCACGAATGTAAAAGTAGAGAGATTCGAAAGCTCACAGTGGCTTTCCGGCAGTCGTTCTTCCCGCGAACCATAAGCGACTGGAACAGGAAAGGGAGGTAATGACAGTGGCACGTAAAGTGCCCTCCGCCACACACCGTTGGGTGGCTTGCGGAGTATAAATGTAGATGTAGATGTAGGAAGTTCTCCAGAAATTCTCGGCAAGCGCGGCAATTCTGTACTATGTCTGAATCTTTGTCGCAGCTTCGCCTTCGAGAAAGCTGCAAGCAAGGTCTAGTTGAAAGCCAGCTGGCCACGATGGTGGGACTGAATAATCAAACAGCTCTGGGATGGAGGTCTGAATTATTTTCCCTAATCACCTGAAATTTGTGAAGTTTCAGTAAGGAGTAAAACTCGAAGGTTGCTCCTTCAGTTGACTCGTGGCTTTGCTGAACGCCAGACGCGGCTCGTAACTTGGGGCACTCGGTATCTGTGATGGCATGCTCCTGTTGTCTGTGCGTGATTGTGACGTGTAGTGCAGGCGGGACGCTGCACTCGGTTGCGCCGGCGCCACTCGCCGCGCATAACGCTTGTGACACTTTCCGTCGCAGATGTCCGAGTTCCTCGGTAATTATTTCCTCCTGCTGCTTGCAGACCCTGAAGATATTTTCTTGAATTTCCTTAAACGTCAACAGTTCTTACACTTCTGCTGTGTCGGGAACCGGTGCAGAGGACGTCCTGTCGCACCTGTTACTGCGCTCTTTTCCACTTCCTTGAACTTGTGTTCTATTTTATTATTTTTTGTTCTACTTGCTGGAGCTCATTTATCTGTTCCAATACTTTTATACTTGTTTGCTCGTGGGTCTCTAATGCATCTGAGACTTCGGTATTATTTTTTGTCTGTTTCATCTGGAAAGCCTCATTGTTTTTTGGTGTTCGATGATGTCTTTAATAATCTGCTCTACTTGTGTCTGTATCATCTCAATAAACGCGTGTAACTTCGCCTCTTTCCTCTTAACAAGCTCGTCCTCTGACTTTTTGTGCTTCGTATCTCGTTCTTCGCTTCTTTCTTACTGTAACATCTTATTCTCCCCTCCGTCAGCTATGATTTTCCGTAGCATGATCATTACGTCCTCGCCTTCGCATGCTGCTCTTACTACTGGTGAAATCATCGCCGCTGGCTGAAGCAATTGCGTTTCTGTGCCCTGCGTGTTTTCTGCGCTACCGCTATCACAGTCTTCAATAATTGCGGCTGTCTGACACTGATTTGTACTTAGCATGGTATATCTATCCCTTACTACTGTCTTCCCCTTGAAATTGCTCCCAATTTATTGTCGTCTCTACCACTTACTTCCTCGTGAACCAACGCTGTCACAGTTTCCGTATTTTGCCTTATTGTCTCACTTGGTTTACAATCTTCATTCAGTAAAAACTCCGATACACCTCACTATCCCTATACGCGTAGTGCGTAGAAATAGTCACACCCTTTATTACTGAAAACACGGAAATAATAAGAGAAAAAAAGTAAACAGCACCCACAAACCGCTAGGAAAAATTGTTATACAATTATCAAAAGCGCTGAAAATTAACTAACATCAAATATTCCTTAGCAATTTAAACACATTCAGTAACCGTTATGTGCTCTTGTTCACAGCAAAACTGAGTAATCGATTCATACATTTACTTATCTGAGCACGAGAAAAAGTTGTGTCTGACTGTGGATCAAAGGAAAGCACGTTTACATCTTCTACCCTGACAGGAAAGGAATGGCAGGGACGCCAATTTATGCCAGAAGCCGGAAGTGCTGTGAACACAACCTCTTGCTCATCAGGTGCATTTGATTGATGCTGACTCTGTCACCCCATATCTTACCAGATGACAGATTATCCTCTTGAAGCTAATAGGCTAGTTGAAAAAATCAACTGCCATGCATATGGGAAAACGTCATTTACTGAGTTTCTTAACTCGTCATGGGCCTCGCCTGGTGCTTATGTTTTCGGGACCTGAGTATTTCAGTTGAATAATTTACCTTAACATCTACATCTACATCTACATCCATACTCCGCAAGCCACCTGTTGCTTAACGATAGAGTTTGATCGGGTAAAATAAAATTTATTCAAACGGTGCTTAAAACTGCTCAGGAGGCGTAAAGATCGAGGTTATTAAACAATTTTGGAATAAATTTACGTAATTAAAATAGAACAATGATAAGGAAATGAATGTCTCAGTTTATCCATTGTGCAGATGTAGTCAAATCTTCGAAGGAAGAGAAAATTCACAACATCCAGAAACATATGACACCAGAATGCCAATTCGACTATTTTTTAGAGGTGCGTATGGGGCCTGAAGATGGCATGATGAACTGCCGAAACTTGCAGCTAAAATGAAATAAAGTAGCTTCTCAACAGCACGGCGATTTGGAGAATTTCTTTGTTAAAAGAAAATGAATGGTCGTTAGGACCGCCACCGGCCTCATGCTGGACAATAACGGTTGAGATGCTGCCCAGGCCACAAATTACGCTTTCAACTGTTAGTGCAAAACTTTAAGATTACACAGAAGAAGGTATGAATTAGAATAGAGCATACATTAGATCAATGAATAAAGGACGAATCAAGAATAAACATCACTTGATGGGAGAGCTCCACTGAGTTAACTCGATAGCAAATATGAGTTGTTACTAGAAAAATCCCCTATGAAGCAAGAATCAGACTGCGAAAAAACTTGCATATCAGTGTATGAATTGGGTAGATCCGATCAGGAAGACTAAGATATAGAAACCAGGAATGAACTCCGTTTCCCTCAATATATCACGATTCTTGAAGTCAGGAGTGTGCATTCCTAATGCGATCTTTTCGAAACTGTCACTGAGGTGGTTGCTGGCCGAAATCAAGAAAAATACGTATGAGGGAAGAGTCCAGAGAAGCTTCACCAAGCAGAAGTTCGAATCAGAACACCCATCTGGATCCGAAGACCACTCCGAATGCCTCTCAGTTTTTGGTAACCTTCCTTCAGACTTTGGAAAGGCACCCCACACAAACTTTTCTACCCAATACTAGAAAGGGCCTAAGTGCCCTTCCAATCAGGTATGTGGAAGTCGTTCCATAGCTCCTACCAATAGAGTTGAACTGTAGCCGCTAACGAGATCAGTGTATAGGGAAACAGGAGATGAGTGTGTTTCCTACGTCCAGACTTTTTTGTCGGAAATTCTGATAATTTTGTTGGGCTTCGGACACCAATCCAACGGGAGGGTCAAAGTTTAGAAATTTGTAGACACACGAATGGCTATACATTTTGCTTAACGGCAAGTGGAAAGCTGAAGACTCCACCCGAAGTTTACTGACAAGGCAGAGTTCTCGCCCCTTACCTTAGTGGTTTCCCGTTTCGCAATTGAGCACATCATTCTTCCATTCCACCACTCACTGTTCGCGGAAGCTTAGCCAGGAGGATAATCCCTGTAGAGGCCCGTCCGACTGTCAATGCGGTTCAGTAGTGTGAGATCTTACACTCTGAATAACAGGCAGCTCTTTCAGAACCTGCGATAGTTCCTCCTGTTTTCTCCGCAGGGAAAAGGAGTTCCCCTGGCCAAGACCAGACGCATGTAATGGAAGAAATTACTACAAGAAAGAAATGGTTAAAATGGCTCTGAGCACTATGGGACGTAACTGCTGAGGTCATCAGTCCCCTATACCTTAGAACTACTTAAACCTAACTAATCTAAGGACGTCACACACATCCATGCCCGAGCCAGGATGCGAACCTGCGGCCGTAGCGGTCGCGCGGTTCCAGATGTAGAGCCTAGAACCTCTCGGCCACACCGGCCGGCACAAGAAAGAAATGTTAGAGTGTTAGGTTACCTGCATTTCTACCCCATAGCCACTCATGTAAACAACGCGTAGTACATGTGGAAAGTCGGCAAATGAATCTGAATAGGAAAGTAAATGAAGAAAGAGAGTCTCGTATGCAAATTCAATATGCAAACGAATTCAATATGCAAACGGGGTAAAATGTGAGAGAAGGTCCTGAAATAGTCCGTTGCCTGGCAAAATAAACAATCTATCCCTATTCTCAGTCCAGTAAGGCGAAAATGATTGAAATGGCTCTAAGCACTGTGGGACTTAACATCTGAGGTCATTAGTCGCCTAGACTTAGAACTACTTAAACCTAACTAACCTAAGGATATCACACACATCTATGCACGAGGCGGGATTCGAACCTGCGACCGTAGCAGCAGCGTGGTTCCGGACTGAAGCGCCTACAACCACTCGGCCACAGCGACCGGCTAGTAAGCCGAGCTGAATGTGTAAATACATCACTTCACTGAAAAGTAAATATGCAGCTAGTATCGATTATGTTACAAAAACACGAATGAGGCACTTGCTCTTCTCTACGTTTGATATCTGCAGTTCGTCTTTATCAAGTGTTGTTTTCCAATAGTATGTAAAACAGCAAAAGTAGTTCCCCTATACAAAAAAGGATGATTTTCAGTGTATGGGTGACTATAGACCTGGGTCACTATTGTGATTTTTCATCTGACTAGATTATTCGTCAAAAATAGTATTATTTGTTGATGAAATGGAAATGCCGTGTGTCTATGGCCTCCCGTTGGGTAGACCGTTCGCCTGGTGCAACTCTGTCGAGTGGACGCCACTTACGCGACTTGCGTGTCGGTGGCGATGAAATGATGATGATAAAGACAACACAACACCCAGTCCCTGAACGGAGAAAATCCCCGACCCAGCAGGGAATCGAACACGTGCCGTTATGACATTCCGTCGCGCTGACCACTCATGTAATGGACACTCATACAAGACCTACTAACAATAGCATTTGATGTAACTTTTCTGATGCAGAACAGAATAAAAATACGGCACAAGCAGTAACTTATACAGCTTTCTCATATAGAGTTCTCATACCACACCCGTAATTCAAAACTACCGAAAAGAGCTACAAAATAGGAATTTTTGCAACAACACTAGTGCTGAGACAGTTAGGCCGTATGGACTACTTGGTCGTGTAGACTGATTAATGAAGCACGGTATTATTTCCTGGGAGGAATGTTACAAGAAAGGAAAATAGTTTCCACGAGTCAAAAGGCATTTATAAGAATAATGAAACAGGCAAGCAGTAAAAAAATCGTGTAAATCTTTTTTTTAAAGATCTATAACTTTTACCCCTTCCTTGCTTTGGTATATTGTAGGAAGTATAGCGAGGAACGGAAACTTTTCTACTCAAAGCAAAATTATTCATGATTATGTACCAGTTCAAACAGTGACATACTTGTTAGACATTGCAAAACGACATTTGGCCACTAAGGTGTATATTACGCAGGGAAAAAATCCCTACAACAGACTACCAGACGTTATGACACTGAAAGTTAATTCCAACTCTTACGTTGCTTAGGTCACCCTATGTAGCTGTAAAAGTAGAGTTGTTCCAAAGCTTATGTGATCTATATCATGTATAAACCATATTCCGCTACGTAATCGCAGTGTAAAGGAAATTATTATCGATATGGAGATTTTCATTTTTGATTCAAAAACCACATATGCTTATTTCTATGACTGGATTCTCAGCTACATGTTACACATCGAGGTATTAGTTGTTAAAGAGTAATAAATTTTCACAGTTATCTGTCTTGGAGCCTATGTTACATCAGCTTAGCCACAACCATGGAGCCGCAACATACAACTCATATTTCCGACACAGTGTCTAAATTCAAAGCCGGCCGGTGTGGCCGAGCGGTTCTAGGCGCTACAGTCTAGAACCGTGCGACCGTTGCGGCCAAAGTTTCGAATCCTGCCTCGGGCATGGATGTATGTGATGTCCTTAGGTTAGCTAGGATTAAGTAGTTCTAAGTTCTAGGGGACTGATGACCTTAGAAGTTAAGTCCCACAGTGCTCAGAGCAATTTGAACCATTTTCTAAATTCAAAACCGCACAGAGCCGCTATGGAAATTCCATTTTTCTGTTTAATTCTATCAGCACGCCGGCCGCTGTGGCGGAGCGGTCATAGGCACTTCAGTCCGGAACCGCGCTGCTGCTACGGTCGCAGGTTCGAATCCTGCCTCGGCCACTGATGTGTGTGACATCCTTAGGGTAGTTAGGTTTAAGTATTTCTAAGTCTAGGGGACTGATGACCTCAGATGTCAAGTGCCATAGTACTTAGAACCATCTATCAGTACTTGTTCTTAGGTAATCCGCACCAAAGAGTCCTAAAAAGTTTCCATGGACTTCGCGAAAAACTCACTGACGTTTCGACTGGGCTCGAACCTCTAGAGAAATCTGTGAATACTTGAAATCTTCCTGACGCAAACTGTATATAAGTTCGCAAGGACACATCTCCTTTTGAATTGCGATTACGGAAACAATAATACGTCGACTGGTGGAAAATGTTCTCTCAAGTCAATCACCATGACCAACTGTCTACCCAGTAATTCCTTGACATCTCTGCCACAGTAACACATCGTGTTATACATAACGCAACGTGAATGTTTCCGTTATAATTATATTGTCAGGAACGATGGAGAAGGACAAACATATCAGTTTCACATACGGAGGTATGGATCGGAAACAGACGAGTCCAGAGTTTTCAGAGAAAATGAAGAAAAATATCTATGTTTATCGTTACTCTCTTGATGAAGATATAAATCCAAGATACACGACGTTGCTCCGATAAATACTCTGGCAGCTGGTGTCTTGTTCATCAGCACGCGAATGTCGAAAGATGGCTCTTAGTTCTGCAACCATTCATCATAACATAGATATTAGCTGTCAACGTCTTCCGACTTGTTTTTACGGTCCACTGTACGCTTATCACCTTCTCTCTCTCTCTCTCTCTCTCTCTCTCTCTCTCTCTCTCTCTCTTTCATGCGTTGTTAGAGTTGTTTTGACGAAACAAGCAAGCTGAAGTATTTCTAATTTACACCAGAGACGCTGCAGATAGCGCTAATTCTGCAAGTGAAGATGTTCGTTTTCGAGGTTCACACGACATGATGCACAATCACTTTCGCCACTTTGGAACTCAATTTTTCATACCATTGTCTGAGAGAATGTCTGATGCGAGCAGTTCGATGAGGCGAACGCAGCCACTTCGAGTGGGGTCGAAAACTTCCACCAGGAACTTTCCCTAGCTGTTTCCATCACGTTTCGGCTACAACAGTTTTTATCCTTATTGACCATCTATGATCATGTAACAACCTCAATTCCTCTACTTTCTTTGCTGTTTCCTGTTTTTCTAGCACGGCTTCCCGTTCTCCACATGCTGTCCTTTTCCTTTCTTCCGTCCATGTTGTTCACGATTTCTTACTTCTGCTGTCTCGAAACGTCGGCCGTTGTAGCCGAGCGGTTCTAGGCTCGACAGTCTGGAACCGCGCGACCGCTACGGTTGCAGGTTCGAATCCTGCCTCGGGCATGGATGTGTGTGATGTCCTTAGGTTAGTTAGGTTTAAGTAGTTCTAAGTTCTAGGGGACTGATGACCTCAGATGTTAAGTCCCATAGTGCTTAGAGCCATTTGAACCATTTTTGTCTCGAAAGCCTTCGAGATTTACAAGTTCGGTCTTAAAAGGGTTTCTCTCTGTTGTTGCCAGGTCTTTGAGGTTCTTTCTTTCCAGTCCTTTTATTTCTGTAATCTATGCTGCTGTCGATTCTTTTCTCCAGAATTACTGGATTATTTGTTTCGTTTACCTGTTCTCATTCATTCGGTAGAGGCTGAAGATTAATTTTCTCTTTGTCATTACTTCTGATGTGATCTAAATAGTTCCGTGTATCTCACTGTTACTTCTCATCGCTCTACTAAACGTAGTTCGTTTTGCACACGTTATTTTTCTAATAATCTGTATTAGGAGTAGTCCTTATTCTTCAACTTAGCACAGCTAAACATTCACATTCATGTAAACATGATGGTCTTACCACTGTGAAATACTGTTCTAGTTATGTGTTTATACAGTTAGTATCGGCACAGCGGTTACAGACGTACAGGACAGATAGAGTGCTCCGCCGCATGGAACGTCTGATGTTCTCCATGCGGCAGATGTTAGGTCTGCATCACAATCCTGGGCTGCAGTTTTGAGCACATTATTTGATTACAATCGTTGTCTGTTTTTGCTGTTATTTCTTGGTTTCTGCTATGTTAGGCATAATAAAAATGTTTTCTCGCCCCGTTCCTGTCCTACCTTTCTTATGTTTTTGTCTCCACTACTGCATGAAAATTCGTTTCTGACCATTCATAGCTGTGTAATTTTCCATCGTCTAGCTGTACTCTATCTCTCCTGAATGTTTATAGCCGCTGTGCTGAAACAGCCTGTAGATATGAATTTCTTGCTGCAATTTTTTGCCAAACGATACGCTCCTTCCATTTTACTAACTCTCCAATCTTTTTCAAACCTTTCTAGTCGATTTCGCTTTATGTTTTCTCCAAAGTATTTAAATTTAGCGACCCGCCCTTTTATAACTATTTGTGTTTCTACGTATCTTGGTGTATATTATAAAATTTTTCATCAATATTGTGTTTTGAAATTCAAATCTAGATCTCAGTTTCATTCAGATTTTCTTTTTCGAGAAGATTCATTTCAACAACTACTTTTCTTAGATTTCAAAATCGTCTGCAATAGACAAAGAGTTTTACCTTTTTTCCATTTGTTTTTCCTTCCCGGAACTGTTCGTTCACAATGTGATTTCTAGCTCTGAATTCCACACCCTTACAACTTCTTTTCTAAAACGCAGTTAAATAGGTGATAATCCGTGTCCTTGTCGAATAACAGTTTTTATTTCAAATCGATAAGGTACTTCGTTTGTGAATATAGCCTTATGCGTCGTATTTGTTAAAGATTCACGAATTACGTTTGCTAATATTGCTTGAACAAGAAGTTCTGTGATGATTTTGTCTACTGATTGTCTGTCAAGCAAATCAAATGCTTTCCTGAAATCGGTAAATGATGTCATTATTGGTTTGCTGGTTAACATTCTGTGTGGAATTACGATTTAAGCTGTAAATCTGTTCTGTGCACCGTCTTCCTTTTCGAAAACCACCCTGACTTTATTTATTTTGTTTTTTGATTTAATTCTCCTGCCAACATTTATATCTACCCAGACAATCTACAAACTTCACATTATATTCATAATGACACCAATGTCATAAAAAGACCCATATTTAACATGGATACTATACTCGGAAATACCTATAATACAAATAATGGAAAGCAGTAACAGCTACAGTAGAAATGAGTCTACATTTCTTGAAAAGCAGAGCTACACAGATTACAGTCAGGTACTTACATAGACAGGGCACTGGCAGAAAGGGACGTGATCGTAAGGGGTGAGAAAGATAGAAAGGAGCGTGTTAAAACACTAGTAATAATGAAAGGGATAGAGAGAATGGCGTTACTGAGAAACGGAAAGAGAAGGAAGCGTATCTGGGGAGATGCAAGCATTTGGTTTACTGTTTGACAGTGTGACAGTGGGGAACTTGTCATAAGTGTTAAATTTTGGAGGAAACATTGCGAGGCTGACAAAACGAAATGCATCAACATTGTTCTTAAATGCAAGAGTACACCGAACTGTGGACAACATGTAGGGTTGTTTTGTTGGAGAGGTGGGTGGCTGCAGCAACAGAGAAGAATTCTGCGAATGTTTTTGTTTATTCTGGATGGACATAGCTAGGATACTAGCTAACTGTAGTGGCAGCAAGTGCGTATAAATTTTGGGTGTTCGCAAATTTTTAGATTCAGGTAAATATGAGAGTGTGAAATTAATAGCATCTGCTTTATAACAGTTACGCTTATCACCGTATTTATACAGCTGCAACCTCTGCCAATAGCAATAATAATAATCTCCATAAATTGTATGAAAAAAGGAAGGAACTTTATTTGTGAAATTTTGCTACTTTCGTACATAATTAAGTACAGTTTAGGGCAAGAACGAAATACTGTTTAACCTTTCGCTACTCCCGTTTCTCAATATTGTGTAAGTGTTAATTTTCGAATTTCTTTTTATTTTTCGGACAAACACACAAGTTTCGTAACACAAGTATTTGTTACAGAATGAACTTCCTGACTGAAATTCAGACATTCTTACGTTGCATCCACAATAACTTACGCTTATTATAGACTTCTTTGTTAAATGTTCGGTTGTAGTCACGCTCATTTGATTTCGCCACTTTCTTAGTCAACGGATCTGATCTGGAGGCCTTAGTTCCTTTATGGCTAACTTTTTCTGCTAATTTACTTTTCTGTTAGCACTTAAAATGGATTCAACAGAGTTCAGATTGACACTACACACTAAAGCCGATTCCTACAAAATAAGCAATCAGCTCCAATCAAAAACTGCCATTCGCAGAATTGATTATTTTCAAGTACTATTGTCTACCAACATGGTCACATGACTAGAACACAAATGAGGCGCTGAAAACCATAGGGACCAAAAGCACACTGTCCTCGACTCCTCATGTCAGTGAATATCAGAAAAACAAGTGAGACAGCTTTCTGTGAATGTTGAATACGTACAGTGAGGGCCAACAGCACAGATAAACCTCACCCACCGCAAGATTATCCGATGACAGAAGCACGAATAAATGCTACAGCCTCACTATCGAGGATGACGTGCTTTATGGATCTCAGCGCCCCAAATAGATTACCATATGATAAAATCCAAAACTAAATATACTATATCTCATTCAGAATCCCACAAAAGAGTTTTCCTGTCACTATAGCTATAACACATAGTGACGTATCATGGAATTTTAATCTATAGTGAGTGAACTCACGTCTGAGGCGTGGGCTACATTCTAGCGGGATTTATGGGAAGCGAGCGGAGGTACAAGTCTGCTGCAGGGGTACTACCACCTGGTGGCATTGACGTAAACTTACAGTTGAGTGGTAAGGCCTAGCTGTGCACACCATGAACGTTGTTTATCAAACCGTATGATTTGGCCCCTAAGGCAATTACGTCATGACAGTTGTGCATGTGCAAAAACTCCTTAAATCGTGCTCAGTAGAAAATGTTCAAAGAAAAATAACCAACAAACCCGCAAGGTGTCACAAATTATGGTGTTCATGTGCTCTTGTGCTCTTACACAGCTGCCGCTATTTGATAAGTGAGACCTTGTGTTTCGATCCCACGTGGATCCTGTACGATCTCATCCCCTTCCCCCACCTCCTCCTTGTCCTTGAAAGGATACGGATACTGTACACCTCCCGCAAACTCGATCCTCCTCACCCGCTTGTCTCGCCCGTCCTCTCCCACCCCCGCCCGCTGCCGCACCTGTATTCCCATGTCCCACCCGGTCTCCATCTCTCCACCCTCCTTACCCTCTCCCAAGGTGGCTTCCGCCAGCTCCCCCTCCCTGATGATGTTCTCCTCCCCTCCATCTACCCCTCCTATCAACTTCGATCCTCCCCCCCACTTCCTGTGTCCTTTCCTCTAGGCACCCTCCCTCCCTTCCTTTTCCTTCTCCCCCATCCCCTCCCTCCACCCCTCTTTCCCCAGGCTTCCCCTCTCCCTTCATCCCTTCCCCCTGTCTCCCCTGCCCATGGCCTCTGCTCTCCCCTCTCTCTCTCTCCCACCCCCCTCCTCCTCTCCTGGCAGGTCCGTGGACTCGTACACAGTTATAGAACATTCGCACGCCGGAGATCAACGCCTCGTGTTCTGTGTGTGTCGTCGTTTTGTGCTTAAGTAGTTCAGTGTTATTCGTTTTGTGCACCTATGTTCACGTGTGACGATTTTCGTTTCTGTCTGTGTCCAAGTGTCTGAACAATTTTATCTTAGACTCTACGCCCGTGAACGGCACCTTGTTTTTTAAAAAGTGTTTGTCTCCGTTTATATGTCCACCATCTTTTTTTCTCTAATTGCCTTCATAGTATCTTTGTGTTTCTCTGCGACCAAAGAGCGGCGAAGTATGCTGCTGTAGGCCTGCTTGTATACAGGTTTGAAAATGACAACGAAGAGAAGGAAAAAAAAAAGTGTTTCGATCACCTTCCTCTTGAACGAAACCTCTATCCAGCCCCACCGTTCTATCCGCACCTCTCCCTATATCCTCGACCGCACTGACGCTCCTGGTCCTCATGCGCAGGGTGGAGTCGCGATTGGCCACCTTAAGCATATTCCCATCCAGCCACAACCTCTCCTCAATGACGCCACTGAACACCTTCTCCTCAGCGTCTTCTTCCCCTCCCTCACCATTACCTGTGCCACCATCTATGTCCACTCCACTGCTCCTCTTCCTTATGACTTCATCTCGCACATTGACTGCACCTTCTCCACCTATGTGATTGCCGCCGACCTCAACATCCATAGCCGCACTCCTGCCGCCCTTCGCTGGTGGCATCAGTTCCTCTCCACGATCCAAGGTGACCTTGTTCCCCTTTCCCAGCACACCCGACCCGAAAGTGACACCACCCCCGATGTTGTCATTGCCTCCGCCAACCTCCTTGGGCGTATTGCCGTCGCCGTCCTTGACCCCACAGGTAGCGATCACCTTCCTGTCCTTCTCACCATAACGTCTGCTCACCGCCCTCCTCCGGCTCCGCACCCTGCACCCCCTCCCAAGGTCGTCATGACTATCACCGTGCCAACTGGGATGCCTACTGGGACTCCATCTCCACCCAGGTCGAAAGCCACTCTCTTACCTATCGCTATCCTGACATCATCCACGTCTCGTCCTTCCTTCAGAAGGTATTACTGACGCCGTGGAGGCCCATGTTCCTACTAAAACCACCCACCCACACCATCCCACTCTCCCTCCGTGGGCTGTCCTCCTCCTCCGTGAATCCCGCCGCCTCTATCGCTCCTTCCTGCGCACTCGTGACAGGGATACATTCCAACGCCACCGGCAAATACAGCAACACGTATGGAACCTTATTACAGCAACGAAACGCCGAGTCTGGCGCCAGACTTGCACACGACTCAACGCCACCCTCCCTATCAACTCCTCCAAGTACTGGTCCGTCTTTCATCGCCTTACTGGTTCCCTTTCTGCTCCCCACTACCCCCTTCTCCATAACGATCGCCCCCTTCCTGACAACCTCAGTAAGGCCAACCACTTTGCTTCCCACCTTTCTGAGGTCTTCTCCATCCCGGATGATCCCCACTTTGATTATTGTCTTTTCCCCACCGTCATGGAACGTGCTGATACCTCGGTCGCTCCACTTGCTCCTAGCCTCCAGTACTTGGGGCAGTTTCACCCCTCCGACATAAACACTCCCATCACAGCACAAGACATTAAACTTATCCTCCACTCTAAACGCAACACGTCCCCTGGTCACGACTGTGTCACCTACCGCCACCTTCGAGAAAGCCCCTATTCCTTCCTGACTGTCCTCACCCATCTCTATAATGACATCCTCCTGACCTGTGGAAGACCTCCCACGTCCTCTTATACCTCAAACCCAACGAACCCCCTTCTGCCGCCTCTTCCTATCATCCCATCTGCCTCACCTCCATTTTCAGTAAGGTCTTTGAATCCATCCTCTCCCACTGTATCCATCAGCACCTTACTCAACACCACCTCCTCCCCCTTACCCAGTGTGGCTTCCAACCCTCCTTCTCTCCTGAAGACTAACTCCTGAACCTCGTTCACCTTCTGTCCCTCCAGCTCAACTCCCGTCACTCAGCCATTTTTGTTTCCCTCGACCTCCAAAATGCCTATGACCATGTATGGCATCCCGGTCTCCTCTTTAAACTCCAAACCTACGCCCTGCATATCAATTTTGTCCGTCTGGTCGCTTCCTTCCTCTCGCACCGTCCTTCCTATGTCACCCTCCACAACACCAACTCCCGTATCTTTTATCCCATGGCTGAAGTCCCCCAGGGTTCTATCCCCTCCCCTCTCCTTTATCTCTTGTATACGGCTGATATGCCCAAGGCACCCCCACCAGTCCACCTTCTCCAGTATGCTGATAACACCACCTTCCTGGCTCTCTATCCTACTCTCTATCCTACCCTTCAACGGTCCCAACATACCCTCCAAACCCACCTTAACCAGTTCACCACTTGGTGTAACCAGTGGTTCCTCTTTCTCAACCCCTCCAAAACCCAGGCAATCATCATAGGCTGCACCACTCGCTCCTTTCGCCTCCATGATTTCTACCTCACCCTTTATGGTCATCCCATCCAGCTCACCCTCACCCTGAGATACCTTGGCCTCACCCTCAACTGACACCTCACCTGGACCCCTCATATCCAGACTGTTCAGCAGAAAGCCCATTCCCGCCTCCGCCTTCTGAAACTCCTGTCTGGCCGGACATGGGGATTGCATCCTTCTACCATCCTCCACACCTACAAATCCCTCATCCATCCTATCTTCTGTTATGCCAGCGTTGCCCGGATCTCCACCCCCACCCGCTTTTACAAGGCCCTCCAAATCCTTGAACGCCATGTGCTCTGCCTTGCCTTCCGTATCTGCCTTCCTTCCCCCACACGGCTCCTGTATGAACTGGTCCCCTTCCCCCACCTCCTCCTGTTCCTCCAACATCTCCACATCCTTTACATTGTTCGCAGGCTTGATCCCCCCCACCCTCTGATTTCCTCCTTCCTCTCCACCCCCCCCCCCGTCCACTGCCGCGCCTCTATCGCTGTATCCCTCCCTCTCTCCACATCCACACCCTCCATCTCCTTCATCAGGGCGATTTCCAGTGCCTCCCCCTCCCGGATGATGCACTTCACCATGACATCTACCCTTCCCTCCAACTATAACCTGGCCTTGTTCCCCCCCCCCCTCCCTGGGGCCCCCTTTTTCCTCTCCCCTCCTTCTCCCAGAGCGGATTTTCCTGCTTCCCCTCCTCCTGCCCGAGCCCCTGCCACCATCCTTGCCTTTTTCCCTCCCACATCCCTCCCTACCTGGCCCTCTTCAGCGCGCCCCCCGCCCATCTCCCCCCTCTCTTCCCATCCCTCCCTCTCTCCCTTCTTCTGGTCTCCCTCATCTCCTTGCACCTGGCAGATCCTCCGTTTTGATCATCGTCAATGCGCCACATCAGTGTTGTGTTTCGGGCTGTTTCTCCTGTGCGTCAAGAGGTGTGATTTTAATTGTGTACTGCCTTGAGGTTCGCCGTTAGTGTTTGTTATGTGCTACGCCATCTGTCGATACTTTTTATGCTTCAGTCATACTGTGTCTTGTGTTCTTGTAATTGTCGCAGTGTGTGGCTTTTTGTGTGTGCTACTTGTAAACAGTTTTTTATCTCCATTGTACAGTCACCCCTTTTTTTGTCGATTGCATTCCATAACGTTCCCCAGTTGTTTATATCTATGTTCATCATATTCTCTCCTTTGTTATTTTTAAATGTCTTCTATTGTTTGTTCTATGTCTTTCGGCTGAAGAGCAGCTCATGTGCTGCTGCCAGCCCACCCCAATGGGGAATTGAAGTACAATAAAGAAAAAAAAAGTGTTTCGATTATGATGAGCCAGTGCACTTGATCTCTCTTGTTAAGACATTTGAGAGCACGCACACTGAGAAACGATGATGCAGACATTAGGTATGGTAGTTACGTAACTTGTCTGGCAGCAAGCGTACTACATTAGTGTATGAAGCACGTTGCTTACAGTGCCACTCTAGAGAACTTCGATTGTAACATACTTACATCTTTGTATTATTTATTGAGTCTATATAGGCATTACTAACAATAACGACTCTGATACTTACGTGGCCAGACTAAGAACGTCATTTGTGAAAGTACAGGTCAGTTTGTTTCCTGACAGAATTTGCAACGAACCATTGGTATCTGCTGTTCTCTGACTTATTCATTTGTGGAATAAAAGTATTGGGAAGTTCAGCTATACCTGTTACGAACGTGGCGCTCAATGCGTATTTGCACGTTAGGTTGTTTAATTCTCAAATTTTGACCACAAATATTAGCCGTTGTTCTAGTTTATATTTGGTATGTGAAGTTTGTGCACGCTTGCTAGTCAATGTTAAACTCAAGCAGATAAGAACGGTACGGTTCTCAAATGCTTCTGTTCTCTCCACCCAAGCCACGTCTAATGTTCACGTTTGACAGTATTCGCAGTACACTGACTCTTTCCTGATTCCAATGGCATCTTTAAGTGCTCTCTTTTTTTTGTTTGTTTGTGACTTCTGCATGTTTACTTCGGCTCTTACATACGTAATAACTCAGACACAGTCTGACGACTTAAAGGTCGTTTAAAGTCGAACTTATATAGACATTCGCATTAATTAAAAAAAGATTTCAAGAAAACTGGGATTACTCATTGAAAACTTGAAAAGCATTGCTCATAAAACTCGAGCTTGTTTTTATCTCAGTCGTTCTGCACATAATTATCACATTCAAACAATGACCTTGGGATTTGCTTTCGTTGTTTTCTTATAAAATTCAATTAATATTTGAGATCATATCACCAGTTAATGTTGTGTAGCTGTAAATAGATAGCTTGGGGAGACAGTCTGGTCAAATGCGTTCTCTGTCACGTTCCATGCCGAAGTATTCCATAGACAGATGTGATCCTCCTAGGCAGCTAGACGATACACATCATGACATGAAAATATTTGATTGAAATACCAAGTGATATTCACAGGACTTCCTAAATTGGCCGCTGGGATACGAAATCCCCGCTGGTAACTCATGAGATTTGTAGATTCACACGTGGGAAACCTACGATTTTATTTTCAACAATATAAAAGTTCTGTGTCATTTTATCTAATTAGCAGGAATGAATTTTGAAGAAATAATGAGTAAAAACCCAGAAAATCATTATGCTTTACGTAGGATGTTTGCACAGAGAAAGTATTTTGCCACCACCACGAGAGATCGTTTTATAAGTGTGTTAAATTGGAATGGGGCACCGTTGGCTTGCAGGAGGACATTCTATTCATCATGTGGAATTGCGTGAGGAACAACCATTAAGACGTGAAACGTTTCCTCTAGATGTAGACGATAAACGTGAAATATTTTCTCGTTCTATAACACAAGCACGGAAGACCGTAATAAATGCATCAATTGTATGGTTCTGAGATCCTCCGCAGAGTGTTAATCTGTTAAAAGCTCATACAGGCGGTGCGCTCAAGATTCTGCGATACGACATCTGGTGTGTTTCCCTGATTTACGATTATGTTTCGGATTCATATGGCAAACACTCCAGCAGAGAATTTGTAGGCACTGTCTGATTATGACGATAAACTAATGAAAGCTTCACGATGTGGATAATTCTTTTCTGGGGAAATTGTGGTAACCAACTGTCTCGTTAGTGCCACGATATTATGAGTCGCTATTTGTGTCAAAAAGTTAAGGACAATCAATTTCATTTTATTGTGAATGTATGTTAGTTTCAAAAAGTGAGTATAATGAAGAAATGAGAGCACATTTACGGAAGGGTTACATTTTAAGGTAACGCTTAACCACATGTCACCTAATATAGGGGCGAGTGCAAAATATATAGCCAAAATGTTAAAGAAAGGTAAAATTAATCTTTCAAAAAAGTTACGAAATCAAAAAAATTACATTCGTAACATCAAATCAAGTAATGTAGCATTTTATTATCCTTAGCTGTCCCACATATACTTGCTCCACTATGACTTTCGATGGTCTGGTTTAGAATTTTACAAGCAGTCTGATATAAGGAAATATTATTATTATTAACCATCAGATTGAGAAGGGGAAGCGACATATACTTGCTTGGCTCCATTTCCCGTTTAGAAAGTGCCGCGTACTATTGTGGAACAGCGAGGCTTTGTGCGTGCGATGTACGATTTGAGAAGTTAAGTTTGCTAAGAAATTCCTGGATGTCACTCGCACTGAAAATGTACCGAAGGACCAGTTTACAACAGAGTTTGAAGAATATTACAAGGGGGGAAATAAAAATAGTACGTTAACAACGGCCTCGACTGTTCTGTCCACACAGTGACACGCCAGACACGGTTGGCTCTGTGAAAAAACCTCGGCACATAGAAAGTAAATGATTAAGGTTGTCCAACAACTAAAGCAAATACAATTTTACAGTAACTGACACTATAATTACGAGCTTGGATTTGAAACACATTTAACATGGCAGAGCCTGAGTGGTTTGTTATGTCCATAAAAGTTTATAAATCATGTAGAAATGTCCATTAATTAACCACTCTGTTTTTCACACATACTAGTCTCACACGCAACAAAATAACAGTATTTATCAATAGATTTAAACAAATTACAAATCTTATAATGACTCCTACGCAATGGTGCGTACGTATTATACAGGAGATAAAACGAGAGTGATATCGTCCGGCAGTGGACGATGGGTTGCGCACTTGTTTTTTCTTTTAATATTCAAATGTCTTCGAGTCTGTCTTTAATATCGATGTTTTCACATGCGCTCTGAATTAGTCTATAGTCTCTTAGGCGCGTCAGTGAGGTTGGATTAATTTCTCCTTGTAAATCGTCAAAATACATCATTACAATGCGTAGTTAAATATTACATATTGGCAAATAAATGGCTCTTGGCCTCTTTCATTACTCATATCAGTGTTTTATGTGACAAGATGTGGCGGTGTGAAAATACAACATTTCAGCAGTTACTCCTATTCCCAATAACTGTTCTTGTGGTGGCTGAGGGGCGTTAGGCTGACCAAACGTTTGCAAAAATATGCTTCAAATGGCTCCGAGGGCTATGGGACTTAACATCTGTGGTCATCAGTCCCCTAGAACTTAGAACTACTTAAACCTAACTAATCTAAGGACATCACACACATCCATGCCCGAGGCAGAATTCGAACCTGCGACCGTAGCGGTCGCCCGGTTCCAGACTGAAGCACCTATAACCGCACGGTCACACCGGCCGGCTAAACGTTTGCAGAATCACACGGTTGGATTTATATCCAGAGACATTCATGTGTCAGTCTTCAACTGAGAGACTTCATCCACCAGAGAAAATCAGCGGGAACGATCAATAACGTTCACGCTGTATCAACAGTACGAAAAGTCTCGTGTGGTCTACGACTATATGAATGTTTCTTTTCTGCGCACCTATGAAGTGGTGAAGATCTGAGAATCCACATCACCGAAATCTTTCCGTCTTTGTTTGCTTTGCTCATAATCCATATTCTGCGCTCAGCAGACTGATCATTCCACCTCTGTAGGTGCTGTATTTCTTCCTCGTATTCAGTGTGAACAGCAGTGTCGTCAGTAGCTCTTATCATTGATGTTATTTCACTTTGAATTTCAATCCCGCTCACGAACTTGTCTTTTATTTCCTATACTGCAACTTTGATGTACAGATTCAGCAACAGCGGAGTAAGACGGCATCCCTGTCTGACACTATTTTTAATCCGAGCGCTTCGTTGATGGTCTTCCAATCTTGTTGTACCTTCTCGGTTGTTATGCACTGTCCGAGCAAAAGTATCAGGCCATCCATAGGGGTCATTAATATTGGATATGAATACCCGCTACTTTTATCACTGCTTGGAGTCTGCTGGGGACACTTTCAGTGAGGTGACAATGTCTGCGGAGGAATGACAGCCCGTTCTTTCTCAAAAGCCGAAGCCAGAGAAGGTGATGTTAGAGGCTCGGTCTGAAGCGAAGATGACGTTCTAACTCATTCCAAAGGTATTCTGCTGTACTCAGATCGAAACTGTAGGCAGACCAGCCCATTTCAGGGATGCTACTGTCCACAAACCATGGCCTCACAGAAGCTGTTTTATGACCGGATGGAATGTCGTGCTATTCGTCTCTTGTATGCAGTACACAGTGCTTTGTTCACTATCTTCAACATGTAGCATTTTCTTAAGAGCAATAATGGGACCATACCCTAACTACGAAAAACACTTATGTATGTAATCGTCGGCACCACACATGATGGCAGATGCGTTTGTCCACGCATTCGCCAAACACAAACCCTTCCATCGGACTTTCAAGGGGCATGGGGCGATTCGACTTACTCCAAGATTTGTTTAGATTCTATCTATCTGGTATTTGCTTTGTACTATGCAGTCGATGTGCACTACTTCTCTTTAACTGGGACCTCGTTCTAAGGGGGTAATTAACCCCTGAAGACTGCGTATTTTTATACTTGAGTAGTCACACTTGCTGACGATAGAATGAAGGCTTTCACGACAGGACGACACAGCTGCCGATAAACCTTCAGTCCACGAAACACTTCATTCCTAACGTATAGTCCAGAACTGCGCTAGACTTCTTCATAGGCGTTGCAAGACTCAGCGGAGGAGCCACCCCTCTGAAGGCGCCCAGCACAGTTCTGGACGAAATGTTAGGAACAGAAGAGTTTCGTGGCCGAAGACCTTATACTCCGAAAGGTTTACCAGCAGCAAAGTTACACTTGCTGCTGTATAGGCATGGACATTGATCCTTGCCCCAGTGCAATAAAGGGAGTAAGCAAATAATTTTGGTACAGCACATGTGATACGGTCCGATGGAACGGAGACTTAGTGCACGTCACATAATCATCCATTAAACACGAAATAAGTTTAAATATTACTTTGAATCTGAAGGGACTTCAAGGTTCAAAATGGTTCAAATGGCTCTGAGCACTATGGGACTCAACATCTGTGGTCCTCAGTCCCCTAGAACTTAGAGCTACTTAAACCTAACTAACCTAAGGACATCACACACATCCATGCCCGAGGCAGGATTCGAACCTGCGACCGTAGCGGTCACGCGGTTCCAGACCGACGCGCCTAGAACCGCACGGCCACATCGGCCGGCGGGACTTCAAGTCATTACCTTTTGCGGAACTGCATTAGGATGTGGGACTGTGTGGTGACAGCGAATACTTGGAAAGCGCCTCTGATTAAATGTTGTGTTTTTTTATGATGATCAACAACCCACATAAAAGACATGAACTGTTATCAAAAGACTGATACGAGGACATGAAAACTGGGAGAGCACATAAAAACGAGAAGGATCCAGTACTGATGGTAGAATAGTCACACACAGCAACGACTAAAAGAGATAGTTCTAGAGGGTGTCCGAGAAGTAGGAACGAATTGTAAAGTGCTATAGAACGTACAATATTTATTGAAAATGTAATGGTATTTTACAAACACATTAGGTAACTGCTCCCATTTATGTATGAAAAATTATATCCTCCATATGATCACCCAAGACCGCACGGCAACAAGCAAAGCGTTCACCCCAAGTTCTCCAATACGCGTTCACAGACATCTGTGGGATGCCGTTAATAACCCTTTTAATTTCATCCTTCAGTTGGGGGTCTGTTTCTCGTTTGTTCACGTATATTTTGATTTCACAAATTCCCACAAAAAAAGTCACAAGGCGTAAGATCGCATGATCTGGCAAGATATTTCTGGTTGCCACTCAAAGAGATAACATTTTGAGGAAATTTTCCTTCAGCAGAGCAATCGTTTCCTGGGATGCATGACACATTGCACCATCTTATTTAAACCAAAACTCGTCGTTTTCATAAATAAGTGAGAAAAGCAGAAAGCATTTTTCGGCAATGGTCGCCGTTCACAGTGACGGCAGCTCCCTCATCATTTTCAAAAAAGTACGGGCCGATCACTCCTCCTGCCCAGAACCCACAGGAGACAGTCGTGAGTTGTGGATGCATCTCATCTTCCACAATCACTCGCGGATTTTCGTTATCCCAAATTCTTCAGTTCTGCTTACTGACTGAGGTGGAAGTGCGCCTCACCTGAGAAAATTATTCTTTTTGTGAATTTCTCGTTCTCCGCTTGTCGAGCCAAGACCCATTGAACAAATCGATGTCTCTTTCCATGATCTGCAGGCTTCAACTCATGTGTAGGTTGAATCTTGTACGCATACATTTTCAGATCTTTTGAAAGGATTTCACGCATTCTGGGACTTACTGTCACATTGCCACGCACGACAGCAATGTTATCTTGTGTTCGAACAGAAAGCTGTCGTCCTGTTTAACGTTTCAAGCAGGACCCTTGGTCTCAAACTTACGGATCAACTTGGGAACTGATGATTCGGTTGGAGCAGTGTCACACGCAGTTCAAAAACAGTTGCTCTGCGACTTTCACTGTTTTTTTAATAACCTGGATAAGTTGCTCGGTTGTCATCTGCTCGATGACGAAAATAAACATCAAACAACAATTCTCATCACACAAAACCTATCGGGCTCATAATAGGAAGAATCGCTGGTAACAAACACGAAAAATCCACGACTGCCAACGGTCATATGACAAAATGGCGCAAAATTTCAAATGCGTGCTTACTTCTCGGACGCCCATTATCTTCAGTATTATTGAACCACACAAGTGAAAGAGATTGAGCTACAGAGTGACTGAAATTGATGTCAGAGCCTTCCCACAAAATTAATAAATTCTATAACTCCAATTATGTTTGAAAAATGTTATGCAAATTTGTGTTCATTTTGCATAGAATCACTTATTCTACTCGGTAGGGAAGTTTGTTATCGCCATACATTTACTTTGGTCACAAGTGGTGGTTGGGCCGCATAATGATTCCTACGCCAGAAACGGAGAAACAACTTCAAATCTCGAGTTCAGACTTACGAAAATACACATCAGAGCTACCAGTTGATGGCTAAGGGCGATAAATTTGGCTAAGCAGTCGGATACTTTGTCTTACTTCTAAACGAGGCTCGTGAAACTAAAGCATCCATCTGCTTATGCCGCAAGAAAAAATTTCAGCATCATTACTCTCGCAATTTTTTTAAGAAAGCACTGCCTTTAAATAAATGCAGAAAGAGTCACAATTAACGAAACACCAGTGCTGGAGGCACATGGTTCGCACTGATAGGTACAAAGGAAGAACTATAGTTCAAACATCACTTGCGAAAATTAATAAAAAGAACTCCAAACAACAAAAAAGAAAAACATTTTTTTCAATTCAAAAATTTTTATTTCCCTTTGTAATCTGACTAATTGTCATCCAAGCATCCCAATTTCCATCCTAACGGGGTCGCCGTTTGTACGGTTATGGTTAGGAGGTATCTTATTCTATGACTGAATACAACTGTGTAAGATGTAATGACATTGTTCAGTATTGGAATTTTGTCACGGAAATACACGCTTTTACACTGTTTACAATGTGACAATGTTAAGACAGTTGTCAAAATGACGCATCTCAGCCTCTGAAAGTGAACTAATTCTAAACACAATAGTATCAAATTTTAACTCTCAGAAATTTAAATAATCCTACAATATTAAATTTGTACTAGGAGTTTCTTTACAAAATTATTCTTACAATTACAATTTGATGTTGGCCAGTACTACGAGGTGCATTCAAGTTCTAAGGCCTCCGATTTTTTTTCTAACTAACTACTCACCCGAAATCGATGAAACTGTCGTTACTTCTCGACGTAATCGCCCTGCAGACGTAGACATTTTTCACAACGCTGACGCCATGATTCCACGGCAGCGGCGAAGGCTTCTTTAGGAGTCTGTTTTGACCACTGGAAAATCGCTGAGGCAATAGCAGCACGGCTGGTGAATGTGCGGCCACGGAGAGTGTCTTTCATTGTTGGAAAAAGCCAAAAGTCACTAGGAGCCAGGTCAGGTGAGTAGGGAGCATGAGGAATCACTTCAAAGTTGTTATCACGAAGAAACTGTTGCGTAACGTTAGCTCGATGTGCGGGTGCGTTGTCTTGGTGAAACAGCACACGCGCAGCCCTTCCCGGACGTTTTTGTTGCAGTGCAGGAAGGAATTTGTTCTTCAAAACATTTTCGTAGGATGCACCTGTTACCGTAGTGCCCTTTGGAACGCAATGGGTAAGGATTACGCCCTCGCTGTCCCAGAACATGGACACCATCATTTTTCCAGCACTGGCGGTTACCCGAAATTTTTTTGGTGGTGGTGAATCTGTGTGCTTCCATTGAGCTGACTGGCGCTTTGTTTCTGGATTGAAAAATGGCATCCACGTCTCATCCATTGTCACAACCGACGAAAAGGAAGTCCCATTCATGCTGTCGTTGCGCGTCAACATTGCTTGGCAACATGCCACACGGGCAGCCATGTGGTCGTCTGTCAGCATTCGTGGCACCCACCTGGATGACACTTTTCGCATTTTCAGGTCGTCATGCAGGATTGTGTGCACAGAACCCACAGAAATGCCAACTCTGGAGGCGATCTGTTCAACAGTCATTCGGCGATCCCCCAAAACAATTCTTTCCACTTTCTCGATCATGTCGTCAGACCGGCTTGTGCGAGCCCGAGGTTGTTTCGGTTTGTTGTCACACGATGTTCTGCCTTCATTAAACTGTCACAGCCACGAACGCACTTTCGACACATCCATATCTCCATCACCGCATGTCTCTTTCAACTGCCGATGAATTTCAATTGGTTTCACACCACGCACATTCAGAAAACGAATGATTGCACGCTGTTCAAGTAAGGAAAACGTCGCCATTTTAAGTATTTAAAACAGTTCACATTCTCGCCGCTGGTGGTAAAATTCCATCTGCTGTACGGTGCTGCCATCTGTGGGACGTATTGACAATGAACGCGGCCACATTTTAAAACAATGCGCATGTTTCTATCTCTTTCCAGTCCGGTGAAAAAAAATCGGAGGCCTTAGAACTTGAATGCACCTCGTATAATAAATTATCTGATTCCAGTTTAAATTTAGGTGTTCTTTTAGGATGACAGTCAAGTCTATAGAGAAATATTAGTTTTGTGACAAGTCGAGCAAAAGATTACCCAAGGTCGCTCGAGTTTACAGTAGACAAAAGCTGGTGAGCCAACTAGTCTACACCTCTGCACGCAGTATTTACCTCAGCTGTGATGAGGTGTCATCATCCTGGATACTCCCACCACCTGAAATTCCTATAAAATCTAATCAAGCCTTTGTTGAATTTTCCAGCAGAAACTCTTCCTGTGACCCTCTATACGTGAGAAAACATGAACTCATCCCTAGTGTCAGACTATGGCAATATACACGCACGTGGCTGCAGCAGCACTCATATTATAATGCCTTCTCAGTTCTTGTAAGAACAATTAACTTACTGGCAGGTTCGTTTCTCCACAGTTGGAGCTCAACGATGCTACAGCTAATTTCTAGCTGCAGGTCAGCCGCTGTGAACGCAGTGTTCACACTAATTACTCTTCTGCATCGTACAGAGTGTAATGCGCTTCATTCTGCACTTGACGCCAGTTCAGAGAAGGGTTCCCGAAAATTTCCGTCTTGTGTTTCTCATAGCCAAACTGTCTCCCAACTTGGGTTCTTTCGTTCTCCATGTCATGGCTGTTTTCGATCAATACGAGCGTTCCTCTTATTTTGTGGAAACTCTCTCTACCAATTGCAAGGGTCCTACCATTGAACTGCGTCGAAATCTTGGCACTTTACTCCTTCCCGATGCGTTTCCACCAATCGGACTTTTTGTACCTGCTCCAGTTACATGTGTCTATCACGTGCGTGTCACTTGCACTTCACGTGATCGAATGCGTCACTGGTTTTGTTCATATCTCTTTGGCGTTCCGAAACACAGTTTTCTAAAGCTTCTTTCTGTCCTACTTCTGGTGGCCCCGTTACTCGCCCTGCAGTATGCATCACTGGTCCGGTTGCTGACCTGCCGCAGGACGCACCCTCTCAAGAGCTTTCTGTAGTGCCTCCCAGGGTGTGGCCTCTGCGCCTGCCCACACTGGCTTCCACACAAAACGTTTTCTATCGCTGCTTATTATATCTTCTGCTCATTGCCGTGCATTATATAGGAGTGGTGTGTTAGTACCGCCGAATGAGTGTCATCCCTTTTGCATTACATACTTGTAGACAAATCTGCTCATTACTGCTGAAGTAAATTAGGTGTCATATTCATCTTCCCGCTACAGTGTATAAAACTCTTATGTAAGGTGCGAAATTGGCCTTCATTTATTCTGCCACCTTACACACTATTTCGGCCATCTTCAGGAGAATGCTGCTGCTGCTGAGTCCCGCTGAAAACTGATACCCAGGCTTTTTCTTTCTTTATTGTTATATCATCTCCTTCGCCCCTTATTTGAGGGGGCGGGCTCTTCAAGCAGGCGAATTTAAAAATTTATAAAGGAACAGAAACATAATTTTGAGGAGTTTTATATTTTAAATTAAAAATCAAAGAGAGAAAATAAAAATAAGAACATTTTAACCCTCAAGCAGATATACTATTGTAAAAAGTACAACAGCACGGCAGTAGTTTTTGTGCCTAACCGATGCCTTAATCTTGAGCTATTGTGCCATTGCTGCCATGTATTTCATTCTTGATGTTTTCTCGACAGTGTTAAAGTGGCTTCAGTTCATTTGGTTAGCTTTCACACTTTGTTTTCAGAATTGTAAGCAACGACGTGTCGAATGTTGTAAAAAGTTCGATACGTGCCTGCTGGTGTGACAGTTGCAAGCTTTGTTCCAGCAGTCAATGTCCCGAGGAAAGAGTACTAAAAAGTTAACTATACTTCCTCATTGTTCTTTTTACTTTTTGTAGATGCACGTTAAATGCTACTTTGGTCACACCGACTTCTGAATGTACTTATTCATTTCATTTCTTTGATGTTTTGTTCCAATTCAAAGGGTGTATCAGACAAAGAAATTCGCAAACTGCTCGAAGAACGTGATGATATAGTCCATCCAGACTTTTCAGACTTGGAGGAAATTAAAGTAGATTTGAGTGATGAAAACACTGAATAGACCATAACAGTGAGTCTGACCTTGGGGGTGAAAAGGGGATTACCCTGAAGAGACAGCAGATGTACGACGGTTCTTTATTGAAAAGACGAAGTTTCACGTTGGTGTAAAAGCGAGTGTGCTACAACATAAAAAACGAACAGAAAAAAGATTGTGCCAATTCTACCAGAGCCGGCCAGTGTGGTCGAGCTGTTCTAGGCGCTTCAGTCTGGAACCGCGCGACCGCTACGGTCGCAGGTTCGAATCCTGCCTCGGGCATGGATGTGTGTGATGTCCTAAGGTTAGTTAGGTTTAAGTAGTTCTAAGTTCTAGGAGACTGATGATCTCAGATGTTAAGTCCCATAGTGCTCAGAGCCATTTGAACCATTATACCAGATCCGTGGAGAAGGGTGATGGGTATAACTGATGAAGTTAGTGTTTTTTTGAAAGTAATTGACCCTGACTTTATTGATGGAATCGTAAACTATACTAATATCTATATAAATAAACAGAGAGACACAACAATTTTTGCGCAAAAGAGATATTAAGGTGACGAAATAATGGCTGTATTAGGAATTTTTTGAAGAAGAAGTAGAAAATATCATTATGCTAATGTACTGGAACTCTGGGCAGCAGACGGTACAGGAAGAATGCTGCTGCTTTGGACTGCAGTAAGTACAATTGGTTTATGTTTTTTCAGAGGTGTATTTGGTTTGTTGATATGAAAACGAGGAACGACAGGAGAAAATCTGATAAGTTGGTTGCAATCCGTACAGTATTGGATCCTTTTCCTTTGTCAATGCTCTTATACAGCTTGGTGAACTCACCACGATAGATGAAATGCTTCACTCCTACAGAGATCGATGTAGATGGATTCAGTACATACCCAGCAAACGAGCTAAATATGGGACAAAAATGTTTTCTCTGTGTGATGCAGAAACATTTTATTGCAGTAATATGGAGGTTTATTGCGGCATGCAACCAAAGCACAACATCGGATATCTAATAATCCCGAGGACATAATGAAAAGATACGTCGTGCTTATAGAAAATTCTGACAGGAATCCTACACTGACAACCGGTACACAAGCTAACTCCTTTCTGAATATTTGCTGCAGAAGACTGTCATTTGCATTGGTAGAATGACAAAGAACGAAGTGAAATTCTTCCAGAATTTCTCCCAAACAAAGCAAAAGAAATTGGAAGTGCAATGTTTGGATTTCAGTAGGATAAGACCTTAGTTTCGTATGTTCCTTACAAAAACTGCTATCATACTTTTGTGTGCTGTGCATGACGTGGCGACAGTGGATGAAGAAACACACAAACCTGAAATCATAATTGAGCAGAAGTTGACAAAAGGTGGAGTTGACGCTGTAGCTAAAATATGTGAATGATACTCCATTTCAAGATTGCAAGGCGATGGCCATTGGCTACTTTTTCATTTTCTGAACATTGCCGGAATTAATTCGTAAACAAATTGTCTGTGAAAGGTGTTTTGAAAGTGAACACGTGTCAGAAAAACTGGCTAAATTGTTATTTAAAGAACTAAAAGAGCGAAAGCTTTTGTTATAAATGCTGAAGATGGTGAATATCAACTGCTTTCTTCAATAAATATAATACTTTCGTTAAGACAAGTTTGTTTTTACTGACAAATGACCATGTTGTAAATTTTACAAGGTGCGCCTGCTCGTGTGACAACAGTAGGCGCACATGCCGGATGGTTAAAAACACATCGCAGGAAGGTGAAATTCTTCCGACAAACACAATGAAGCATTGCACTTTCTCTTAAAATCTGAAAGATGTGCTCAAGGATGCGAAATGCTGCCAGAGTAGAGAATATGTTCCACAGGGTTGAGAGCTGTGGGCAGAAAGATAGGGGTCTTTTAGATAGGAAAACTATGGAGATGGGAGATAGTGGCTGAGGTGGTCTGTGGGAAATGCAACGGGGGGAAAGACAGCGATCTGTAGTGTGTTGTGTTGGTAGGGCAGTTTTTGCAAGAGAAAAGGGATGGGGATTGATGGAGAGGGAAAAGGAGGAGGAACGGTGATGTAAGTTGGGACAGGTGGGGGAAATTTGGTAGGAGGGATAAATATCGGGGAGGATCTCATTGTGTGGGAGAGAGAGTTGATCAAGTTGCGTTGGGATAGAATAGGGGGTTGTGTGTAGGTATAGGGACAGAGGGATGAGTTTACGAAGGTGCAGCAGCATACCTGGGTTGATGATCAGAGAGGACTGTGGGGTCACTGGAATCTAGTTTGTGAACAGTACTGGAGACGAGAAGGAGTTCGGTGTGGGTGAGGAGGGGTGGATATTTCATGAAATGGTAGAGCATCCATGTGGGAAAGCTAAACGGATGCAGAAAATGAGATGGAATGCATGACGTTCCAGGATTTGGAGTAACATACAGAACTTCCGTGGGTTGCAGATCCATCAGCATTTGATGGAGAGTCTGATTAGGCTTTTGTAGGTGTGGAGAATACTGGATGTAGTTCCCAAGTTTGGCCTGTTAGTAGTTTTAGTTTATATTTGGCTTTCTGTTGGGCGATTAGTAGGTGAGATTTCGACGTTAGTTGCCGATCGAGGCATAGTCCAAGATATTTTAATGTGTCAGTTAACTGAACAGGACGGTTGTGAGTGGTAAGGTAGGAGTCATTTAGGCGAAAGGTGGGTGTCATTCTTCCTATAATTAGTGCCCGAGTATTGGAGGGACTAATCTTGAGGAGCCGTTGGTTACACTAGGAGGTAAACTGATGAGGTAAATTTGGAGGGAGCATTGGCGTTTCTGGAGTATGCCGGCCGCGGTGGCCGAGTGGTTCTAGGCGCTTCAGTCCGGAACCACGCGGCTGCTACGGTTGCAGGTTCGAATCCTGCCTCGGGCGTGGATGTATGTGATGTCCTTAGGTTAGTTATTTTTATGTAGTTCTAAGTTTAGGGGACTGATGACCTCAGATGTTAAGTCCCATAGTGCTTAGAGTCATTTGAACCGTTTCTGGAGTATAAGGTAGAGGGTGCGGAAAGCGGTTTCATCAGCATACTAAAGGAAGTCGATCGGTCTGGGTGCTTTCGGCCCATCAACAAGATAGAGGAGATGAAGGAGAGGAGAGAGGACAGAGCATTGGGGCATTCCTGCAGTGGTATGGAATGTGCGGAAATTAGTATTGTTAATAGTGACAAAGGATGGGAGATATGCGAAGGATGCAATCAGTTAGCTGGAAGTTCGTATGCCTGGAGTTTGAAGAGAAGACCCGAATGTCGCACACTATAGCAGGCTTTTTCCTTATTCAAGTGACATAACAATAGTGGATTTTCTGATTGAACTGGGTGGAGGGGGGGGGGGGGTTGTAGAAAAGTGAGTTGCCGGGGCTGGTCATTAGAAGAGAAATTGGTACAGAAGCCGCACCAGTTAACGGGAAGACAGGAGTGTTAGTTCAAGTGTTGATGGATGCGCCGGGAGAGGAATTATTGGAAGACCTTGCTAAACGCTGAGGTGAGGCAGGTGAGGCGGTAGGAGTCGGTATCAATTGATTTGAGGAAATGTAGGATTTTGCTTGTTTTCCATTGTTGATGGCGTCCGTGTCGTACACGGCGGGTGCGCTGTCTATCACAGTTGCTCCTCCCCAATACAGGACTGTTGGCGCTCCCTTTGTAGAACACCATCGGCAACGATACGTCGCACGCAGAGCACTCAAAGACTACTTCGAAACACGCGGGCTGGCCGCACCGAAGAACGTTCTGTTTTGATGCGGGATAGCACAGGGTTCCAAGTCCCTGTAAAAAGAAAACCATTGTCTCTTTTAATCAAATTCTCTGCCATCCTAATTTCAGTTGCCAATATACCAAAAACCAGAAGCGTTGCCAAATAGCACAGTCTCGTCAAATTTCATTCTGTGTCCTTTCTTTAGGCAGTGTTCTGCTACCGCCGATTCTTACTGCTGTTGCTCGTAAGGTGGCAATGTTCCGCGCACCTGTCCTGAAGTGTACGAATCGAAAGGTCGATGCAAGCTTCCCCACGCTTACACGGAGTTTTGTACATAGGCCACTTTTCTTTCATAGAGCTAAATGGTGCCATAATGTTGCAAAATGGGCGGAATGTCTTCAAATACGCAGCAGTATTCCAGAATTGGTCTCACTGACGCCTCGTGTGCATTATTCTTCAGATGTGCACTGCACTGCTTCTGAATTACATCTGCGTACAAACACCGCAGGCCACCGTACAGTGCGTGGCGGAGGGTAGCCTGTGCCACAACTACTCTTTTCCTTTCCTGTTCCACTCGCAGACAGAGCGAGGAAAATACGACTGTCTTTATGCCCTAATTTTTTGTATTTTATCTTCCTAGTCCCTAAGAGTTTTCGGAACACGTGTTCAAAAGTACTTCACAAGACTGTCTGTCTGTACCCACTGCAATGAATCCATACACGTCCCAGTCTATACTTGATAAGTTAAAGTCACCACCAACTAGTATTACATGATCAGGTATTTTTGTACAACTGACCACAGACATTCTTTGAATGACTCGAGAACTGTCACAGCGGAGTCTGGTGGTCGGTGAAAACGTCGTAGAGTTAACTTAGTTTCACCTAGACGTGTTATGCGTGACCAGATAACTTCATTATCACCCTCAGTTTCAACCTCAGTAGATATGTTTTTCGACTGCAGTGAACACTCCCCCGCCTACGGCGTCTAATCTGTCTTTCTGATAAACTTTCCAAGACTTGCTAAAGATCTCAGAGCTTTTTACTTTGGGTCTTAGCCAGCTCTCAGTCCCAAGAATAATTCGTGGTTGAGGTCTTCCCCGAAGGGCAGTAAATTAGGGAACTTTGTTACGAATACTGCGACAATTTACTAATAAATTTTTGCAGTCGAACTGTCTTTACTTGAACGCGAACTGATTACTGTATATGCATATCGACTGGCAAGTGCTCCTGAGAGAACCTCAAACTATCGCCTAGCCTAAGACCACCATGTGCACTGCACAAGTACTGTGCAACATGAGTAACTACTTCCTTTGTGTAGTGCTCCCCTGGCGTATCAAGGGGAGCCCTACATATTCCCACACGATAACGCAATTACTTATCATCGATTGCACTATCTCTTTGGTTACGTTTGTATGCGTGATGGTACCGTAAACATGAAACGTGGATTGATGAAGAAGAAGCTAACCTCATAGTGACATTTTCTTTTGACTAGTACAAAAAGTTAAGAGGACTACTTGAGGCAGTCTGCATTGGGCCAGTGTGTAGCCTAAACCAGTCAGACACGGTAGCAAATCAGGTGGCCGACACACGTATTAATGTGTAAGCCTAAAAGCCCAGGGTAAAAACTCGTGTGCCGTGGCTGTTGCGCCTAGTTCTGCGTCCGGCGGATGGCGGAGGAGTCGAGTGGCTGCTGGCAAAGAGGCAGTTTTTGCCGCGACGGCTGCCGTGAACTCCCAGCGGCGGCCATTAGCAACTGGAAGCCGGTGCTCCAGGAGCAGAGCTGGAGGCGGCGTGGCGGTAGCTCTTATCCTGTCTGCCGGAGGCGGGACGCGGCCGGAGGAATGCGCTCGGCGCAAGAAACCGCACGGCCCCATATTAGCATGTCTCTCTGATGGTCCGTCAGTACCGCAACCCCTCTACTGTCCACGGTTCTGCTTCGGGTTTATGTGATATACGAGGGGTAGTCATAGAGCTTTAATTATCACCCCCAGAAACATCAAGCCCTGACGGTGAAACTTCGTGTTGGCCTTTCTCCACATATAATACGTCACATTTTTCTGAACTATGGATGACGTGCCGGATAATTTGGTTGTATATGTCTGCATTTTGGGTGTTCAGGAAACGTTCCACCTCTTAAATTACCTCGTCATCGTTCTGGAAATGCTTGCTGATAAAGGTTTCTTCATCAGCCGAAAGAAGTCACTGTCAGCCAAAGGCGTATACATTTCGCTTTTAACCTGCCCATACTTGCCTGTTTGCCAGGCGGGCAAATCGCCGCACATTATGAGCAGAACAGGCGGGCTGCTTTACTTCCATCCACGTCAAGCTGCGCCCAACCCAAGCAGGCTGAAGGAGTCTTGCCTGCCTGCCCGGCTTTCTGCTGTGCTAAGCTGTGATACGCTACGTTGCAGTTACAGCAATTCTTTCATTGTAGTGTCACTAGTAGGGTTCACAAGTTGATGAAAATACCCAAGTATCATAAGACTATGCTCAGTGAAGTATATATTCATTTTGGGTCATTTTGGATGGGAAAATGGTGGATTTAGTTTCTTTCCCTTTTTGGCGTACTTCGGACTTACTTTTTTCTGTACTAAAGGTTTTCTCTGAAACTTTCATCTCTTTCGACTGGCACTGGCTATTTTGAGTTCGAACTGTCATCGGATCACCTGTAACAAATGTTTTCTGTAATAATAAGAACCATCAGTGATGAGGAAGGAGGAGGGAGAGGAGTAACACCTCGTTAAAAAACCTGGGTCCATCTGGCTCCGGATGGTAGCATCCTGTAAGGGCCCCTGCCTAGGGTTACTAGGTGAAACCTGGTCAACGGTCTCAAAGGCGGAAGAGGAAGTTCAGATTCCCAACGGCGGAGAGAGCGGAACAACTACCTCCAGGACTCACATCTTGGTTGCATATTTTGTGGCCTTCGGGCCACACCCAAAATAACTTTCATCAATCATGGAAGTGTGTGATGTAAACTATTTTACCCCAGGTGGACGATCCACCGTACGCCAATACGTCAGCAGACATTCGGATTCTGGGGAGTCTGCAACATTACACAAAGACAAGTCGGAGTGTCTTGGAATCTCATCCAAATTTCAACATAGGCAATAAACGTACCTAGCAACTTTCAATGCAAACTCATTGTTGAAAACCGGTAAACTAAAACATCTAACAGATACGCTAACGAACCACAACGTACTCATAACAGCCATTCAAGAAACACGATACATGGATACAGATACCTTCGATTCCGAAGGTTTTAGGATATACAAAGGTAAAGAGGGGCCGAGAGTAATGAAAAATGTACCACATCTTGGGACTGCCTTTATAATCAACAAACAAATGTTAAACTCAATAGTTGGCTTTGATTCCCAATCAGAAAGAATCTCAAGTCTTAAATTTACAAGCACAAACAAAATCTACACAATTATCAATGCACATGCCCCTATAAACAAGGATAACAGGAAAAATAAAGAAAAAGTGGAGGCCTTTTGGAATCATCTAGATGACATTATTCAGAAAATTCCAGATAAAAACATCATCATTCTTCTTGGGAATTTTAATGCACAGGTTGGTAAATAAAAAAGATATAAGAAAATAGTTGGAAGCTATCCTGCACACAAGAGAACAAACAGAAATGATGTGAGACTAATAGAACTTTGCCAAGCAGGCAATTTAATTCTTAAATCCACAGCTTTCAAGAAACTACCACGAAGACAAAAGACATGGGTATCCCAAAATCCTGGCCTTGGGGAATTTCAACTTGATCATGTGGCAATCAAGAAGATTTCTAGCAAAGAAATCATGAATGTTAGGGTACTCAGGGGTGCAAACTTGAATTCAGACCACTACCTTTCTAAAATTAAGTTCAAAGTCATCCCAGACAGGAAACGCAGCATGAAACAAATTAAGGGTCGGAAGTATAGCACAGAAAATATATTAAAATCAGATGAATTCACAAAAGCAACAGAAACCATTCAGACACAAAGCTGGGGGGATATCAAGGAAAACCTCATTACTACAGCCGAACGGATAGCACCTAACAAAAAAAGTAAAAAAAAACATGCCTGGTGGTCGCTGGAATGTGATGCCCTCATTGAAACAAGAAAACAGGCATGGCAAAATTGGCAATCACAGAAAACAGAAGAAAGTAGACTGAATTTCATTACAGTTAGAAAACTGGCAGATAAAAATATAAAAAAGGATTAAGAAGACACATGAAAACAAAACTCTCCTCCAAATTGATGAAGAATTTGCTAAAAACAACACAAGAAGCTTTTACAGAACTTTCAAACAAAGATTATCAAGATACAAAGCACCCACCCTCCAATTTCGAGATGTAAATGGGACCATCGCTCACAACAACATGGAAAACTGCAAAATACTAGCAGGCTACTTTGAGAAACTCTTGAATTGTGAACCCATCCTTGAAAAATTTGAATCCGTCCCAAACAACCGTGAGAAGCCGGATTCAGAACCACCGACAACTGAAGAACTACAGAAGGTCATTGCAGAACTTAAAAACAACAAGGCGTCCGGAGAAAATCAAATAGTACCGAACTATGGAAAAAGGCTGACAAAAATGCAGTTACATCCCTAAAGTGTGTTTTCGATCAAATCTGGAAAGAAGAAGAGATCCCCGCAGAATGGAGAACAGCTCTCATCCACCCTATCCACAAGAAAGGTTTGAAGACAGACCCCAACAATTACAGAGGAATATCACTGCTGGATATAACGTGCAAGATTCTTTCTAAAGTCCTTTTGAACAGGGCAGAGGCGCAATTGGATCCGCAAATCGGGGAATACCATGGAGGTTTTAGAAAGGGTAGATCATGTTCGGAACAAATACTAAACCTCAAAAACATTATGGCATACCAAAAATCAAGGGCAAAGACATACGTAATCTCCTTCATTGATTTCGAAAAAGCATATGATTCGATTGATAGAGAATCTCTGTTATCAGTCCTGGAAGAAATGGGTTTGCATAAGAAAACAACTAATATTATAAAAGCGACCCTTACAAATACATTTGCGAAAGTTAAATTTATGGGCGAACCCTTTGAAATAAAAACGGGAGTGCGACAGGGCGATGGGCTCTCACCGTTGCTGTTCAATTGTGCGCTTGAGTAAGTAGTCAGACAATGGAACACAAATATTAAGAGTGGTATAAGACTGGGTTCCAAAAAGAAGAACCTTAAAGTAAATTGAATTGATTTTGCTGATGATATGGCCCTGTTTGCTGAAACAATGGAAGAAGCACGGGAGCAAATCCTTGAACTAAAGAAACAAGCAGCTAAAATTGGTTTTCACATCTCCTCTGAAAAAACTAAGATATTGACAAACATCAAGCACTCATGTAAATACCTCAAAGTTCAGGAACAGAAGATTGAAATAGTAAAAGAATTCAAATATCTCGGAGAATGGATTAGTTGGAATGCTGGGGAAAGCAAAGCAATGGATTCCAGAAAAAATAAACTTGAATTGGCCTTCCAACTAACAAAAAATACATACAACAAAAAAATCCCTTTCATGGGGGTCCAAAATTACACATTACAAGACAGTGATTAAGCCAGAAGCACTGTATGCAGCAGAAACACTTAACATGAATTTCAAAGGCCAAATGGAGAAACTTGAGGTAAAGGAAAGAAAAATTTTAAGAAAAATCATTGGGCCAAAATTTCAAGACAATAAGATTATATACATCAAAAATGAAACTCTCTACAAGAAAATTGAAAAACTTTCAGATTCTATGTGAAAAAGGAGAATAAATTTTTATGGTCATCTTCTCAGAATGAATTCCAACACATTAACTAAACAAATCTTTGACTTCTTCCGTAACCGAAAAACGAAGCCCAACTGGTTTAAAGAAATTGAGAAAGACCTAGTGGAATTAAAGATTTCAGAAAATTCACTTATTGATCGAACTGCTAAATTAATTACTAAAGATGAAAACATAAGGTTCCAAGACAAATCCACACAAAAGTCCAAACCCTTCATCTTGGAAGAAGAGAGGAGAAGAAGATCAGAAAGAATGAAGAAACACTGGGCCCTAAGAAAAGAACAACGCACAAAGAAATGATTGATCCAGCGTACCCCAAAGAGGGTGAAACGAAAGAAGAAGAAAGAGAACCATCAGTGAAAGTCGAGGTCCTTTGCACCTCAGAACCGGAACATGTCTATTACACTGCAATGCTAATTAATGCAATGTTTCGGAAGTCTAAATTCCGCAATCTTAGTGTTTTTCCAGACAAATATGATCTCAGTTATACGAATTTTAATCACTTTTCCCAGGTCGTGCATTATGGGTTCTCTGATTACATTCTAAGTGGCTAAAATAGTTCATTCTAAATTCCGCGAATGCATTTTAGCAAACACGGATTTCGCCGGCCTTGGTGGCCGAGCGGTTCTAGGCGCTACAGTCTGGAACCGCGATACCGCTACGGTCGCAGGTTCGAATCCTGCCTCGGACATGGATGTGTGTGATGTCCTTAGGTTACTTAGGTTTAAATAGTTCTAAGTTATAGGGGACTGATGACCTAAAAAGTTAAGTCCCATAGTGCTCAGAGCCATTTGAAGCCAAACACGCAGTTCTTTTTTCATTTTATGTCAGTCTAAGAAATACGTGTCTGAAGAGGCTTTTCTTTCATCCTAAGCTTTTTTGCACTATGTTCCATACCACCAGTATGTGGTTTGTAGTATCCGCTGAGCCATATTTTTTCCTGTTTACATTGTTTGGTGTAAATTTATGAAAGCTACATGCTGCTAAACCGCCTCAAGGCCTTAGCATACATTTCATCACACTTGTCAGCCACTAAATGCTTTTTCTAATTATTTGTGGAGTAAGGAATCTGCTCGCCAAATTTACAAACATTTCGTAACATACTAGTGGTTTCCGAATGAGTGTCTGGTAACCTTTCACACAATTGCATTGGGAGACTCATACGGACTTGTTTGTAGCTGCCTTATAAACGCAGATAACTTTTCCGCTGCCGGACTTGAGCTCTGTTTCGTAACTGATATACAGGGTGAGTCACTAACTAATGCCACCTAGAATAACTCAGAAAGTATGAAAGCAGCCGAAAAGTTTGTGGGACAGATGTTACATGGGACAACGGGGGCCATAATATGACGTTGTTTTTTGTTGCTAGGTGGGGTCGCGTCAGAGATATGAAGGTAAACTTTGTTTTCTTATATGGGATGCTATAGTTTGGTACTTAATTTCTGATAGCGGCTATAGAGACGAATCCAATGATGTGTAACAGTAAGTTCTTTGAAGGTCAACGAAGGTCACAAAAGTGGAATGAACGTCCAATTACAGAAGGTGTTCCAAGTGATGACCATTGATATCAATGCAGTGTTGCAATCTTCTTATCATGGACTGAGTGGTATTCCTTATCACATCGGCACTTATCGATGCACATGCTCTGACGATTCTCTCTCGTATATCGTGCAAATAGTAAATATTCGCCGAATACGGCGTATCCATGTAACGTGCCATTGACGTGTAAACACCATTCGACGGTTTCGCAGTACAACACTGATAGGAACGGTAAGACTAGTGTCGTAGAATCAAGCGAATGTGAATGATGTTTTCATTCGAAGAACAAGTCGATATGATTCTCATTTACGAAGAATGGCAGTGAAATTCAATGACAGCTAGAGACTTTTACGCTGAAAGGTATCCCAAACGTATTCATCCTACACGTCGTTCAAATGATTCAAATGGCTCTAAGCACTGTGGAATTTAACATCTGACGTCATCAGTCCCCTAGACTTAGAACTACTTAAACCTAACTAACCTAAGGACATCACACACATCCATGCCCGAGGCAGGATTCGTATCTGCGAGCGTAGCAGTAGCGTGGTTCCGGACTGAAGCGCCTAGAACCGCTTCTCCACAGCGGCCGATCCTACACGTCGTACATTTAAATGTGTGTATCATAAATTGAGGACAACTGGATCCTTAACGCATCGGAAATATATAAGTCAAGGGAATGTTACTAACGAGGAAACGAAAATTGGTACTCTTGCCACTGTGGTTCGAGATCTTTGTGTTGAGCGTCAAATCGCAATGGAATCTGGCATGAGCCAGAGTAGTGTTTTTATGCATCACCATAAATATCATCCTTACCATATCAGTCTCCGCCAAGGGTTAACTGGTACAGATTATATGTGTCACACTGAATTCTGCCGATGGGCTCAACTTCAGATTCAGAGGGATGACACATTTATTAATCTGATTTTATTTACCGACGAGGCTACATTCGCGAGCCATGGAAATTTTAATTAGCATGCCATGCATTATTGGGCAACTGAAAATCCATGTTGACTTTGGCAAGTTGCACATGAGAAACCGTGGTCGGTGAATGTATGGTGTGGGATTTTCGAAGACAGAATTATAGGCCCGTATTTCATCGAAGGAAATCTTAATGGGAGGAAGTACACCACATTCCTGCAAGAAACATTAGGTCTGTTATTGTAAGAAATACCTTTAGGAACAAGGAACAGAATGTGGTATCAACACGATGGGTGTCCGACACATTTTTCACTGATGGCTAGAAATGAGCTGCAGAGATAATTCCTAAATCGATAGATTGGACCCGGAGAAGAAGTGTCGTGGCCGGTTCGTTCACCAGACTTGACGCCTCTGGATTTTTTCTTGTGGGGATTCGTAAAAGACATTCTTTATAAAGACGTTCCCACTACACTTTAGGATTGCGAGAGAGAGAGACTTGTCAGAGCATGTGCTTCAGTAAGTGCCGATGTGATAAGGAATACCATGATAAGAAGATCGCAGCACTGCACTGATACCAATGTTCTTCACTTCGAAAACCTTCTATAAATAGACGTTCAGGCCACCTTTGTGACCTTCGTTGACCTCCAATAACCTTACTGTTACACATCATTGGATTCGTCTCGACAGCCGCTATCAGAAAATAAGTACCAAACTATAGCATCCCATATAAAAAACAAAGCTCACCTTCATATCTCTGAAAAGATCCCGCCTAGCAACAAAAAAAACTAACGTCATGTTATGGTCCCCGTTGTCCCATGCAATTCTCCTACAAAGTTTTCGGCTCCTGTCATAATTTCGGAGCTATTCTTGGTTTCAATAGTTAGTGACTCACCCTGTATATTCCACAATTCTTAATTTCTCCTCAGTCTTCTTTATGTTTGGTTCATTTTACTGCCCCCACCTTAACGATAAATGAGGTGCAGTGAAACTACCTACGCAAACATATATTATGTTGTCACATAGGACAGATAGCGCCACCTGTTGTCATGTGCAACAGGTTGAATGGGTCCAGTGAAACTTGCCAGACCTGTGGAAAACCAAGTTGGCTTCAGTACACATGTACCGTTGTATCACCGTTGCGGAACGTTAAGCTGCTTTAATGGTTGCGGTGGAGATACGGGCAGGCAAGTTGGAAGGAAAATTTGTACCTCTCTGTTTGCCACGACAGGTGAATACGGTATGTGATAAGAAATTTGACAGTCCGACGAAGCAGCATGTGCCATTGGTCCTGTTCAGATGGGGTGGGGCGTCTTGGAGCAGAAACGCTCCTCCTACAGTTTTCTACGATCCAGCATCACTTGCCCCTGCTTGCTTTACTCCTCTATCTCGCGGCCATAGTGACACACCGAGCACTTGTTCATAGCCATTTGATGGCTTGTAATTTAGGTATGCCAGAGACAGTTGTAAAATTTTCGCTGCTGCCTCGGATCGGAGGACCTTTTGAAAGGGCGTGAGCAGTCGCAGCGCCCCGCGGACGGTAACCCTTGTCTGGTTCAAAACAAGAAAACTGACCAACACTTACCATGTTCTGGGTGATTTTTTAACCATGTGAAAAGTGCTTTCCTCCTTTTGAGATTTTCCTAGAACGGAAAATGCTTACAAAATTCCAGTCTAGAGTTGCGTCATTGCTGGGACAACTTCTGCACGGTCTATTATGATCAGTTTAACCTAAATCTGAGTTGTAGGCTACGAACTAGTGAGAGGTCGGGCAGCAGAAGACTAAATTCGCTGAGCTGCAGAAGTGCAATACCAGTAAGGAGTGCCACTTAATAAATGCACTGCTACACATAACAAACGTTACACACGCATTTTTTAGTTTCAACATTTTTTTGACAGTAAACAGCACCATTTTTAACATTTCGTGAAACATGGAAGAAGAAATAACGCATTGACCTAAGTTTCGACACCGCTATGGATGTCTTAATCAAAATGAGATTTTAACAACCGTAAATTTACATTGTGAGAAGGCAACAGAGTTTCGAACAGATAAGCTCAAGTAAAAAATTAAAAATGTTCCAGTCTTCGGTACGAATACCTTGCGATGACAACAGCAGATGTTGTTCATTGCAAGGTATATATACTAAAGACTGGAAATTTTGTAATTTTTAAAATTTCCTTCTCATTCTGACACCGTTAGAGGTGTCGAAACGTAGGTCTGTGTGTTAGAAAATTATTTGCAACGGGTTGGCTGTGTTGTTTCTTCGATCAAACTTATATGCACTTGCTGAAAGACAGCCATGTTCAAAACTGTAGTATTTCATGAAGTGTTTATTAACGAATTCGTCAACAGTTGGCAAGTCGTATGTTTGGCGATTATTTTCGAACCAACTGGCTTATTTTCAAGTCTGGCCTATCGATTAAGACGAGAAGCAATCAGTGCAGCCTCAATAGGCAAGAATTGAAAATGATTGGTTCGAAACCAGTCGCCAAACATACAATGATCAGCCAGAACGTAATGACCACTGACCTACTATCAGGATAAACACGTCCAGGCAACAGCAGCGTTACCTGACGAGGAATGACTGCTAGTCACACACACACATTGTGCATGTAGTATCAATGAGCGTGCTGTCCGTGTGTAGAATGGGAAAGGCGCACATTGTATCCGAGCTTCACCGAGGGCAGATTGTGATGGCCCAGAGGCTTAGCACGAGCATTTAGAAAACTCTACGACTTGTTGAGGGTTCGAGATGTGCTGTCATGAGTGTCATGTGTCATGTTGCGACACCAAGATGAAACCAAGTCCAGACGTGGAGGGGTTGGGCGGACCCTCTCTTTAAAGACGTCGGACGGCGTAGGCTGGGCAGTTTGGTACTGCGAACTGTGGCAGAACTGACATAAGACTTTAATGCTGGGCAGAGTACAACCGTGTCTGAACACATAGGGCACAGAACACTCCTAACAACGGGCTTCCGCCGACGACGACCCATGCATGTGTCACCGTCAACACCACTACATCGACAACTACGGGAAATGGGCACGTAAGCATCGGCACTGGACTTTGGCACAGTGGCAAGGCGTTGCGTGGTCTGATGAGTCCCAATACCTTCATCATGCCGATAGGAGGGCGCGAATCCGTCGTCTCCCTGGCAACAGCTCCTTGACACCTGTACTGCGGGATATTCTAGGGAACATTCATGTGGGCATCCATGGGTCCAATGGAGCAAGAGCAAGGCATGATGACGGCCAAGGAGTACAGTAACTGGTTGCAGACCACGTGCACCCTCTCAGGACGCTCTTATTTCCCGACGGCAGCGGCATTTTTCAACAAGATAATGCGCCATTTCACAAGGCCAGGAGTGTGATGGAGTGGTTGGCGAAACGCAGTGGCGAGTTCCAATTGATGTGCTGGTCCCCCCCCAACTCGCCAGATCTGAACCCTATTGGAAAGATACGGGATGTGATTTAACATGGTGCCAGAGCTCTCGCCCCACCTGCCCGGAAATTACGGGAATTAGGTGACTTGCGCATGCAAATGTAGTGCGAACTACCTCCAGTGACCTATCAAGGTTCAAATGGTTCAAATGGCTCTGAGCACTATGGGACTCAACTGCTGTGGTCATAAGTCCCCTAGAACTTAGAACTACTTAAACCTAACTAACCTAAGGACATCACACACATCCATGCCCGAGGCAGGATTCGAACCTGCGACCGTAGCGGTCGTGCGGTTCCAGACTGTAGCGCCTTTAACCGCTCGGCCACTCCGGCCGGCCTCCTATCAAGGCCTGACTGGTTCCATGCCTCGACGCGTCGCCGCTGTTATTCGTGCTGAAGGTGGAAATAACGGCTATCAGGTAGGTGGTCATAACGTTCTGGCTGAACAATATATGTACCACAACTGTTGACAGAATCGTTAACAAACGCTTCAAGAAAAATTACATACATGGTTAGGACTTTGCCTTTCACATTACAATAAAATTCCAGATAACACATAATATCAAACAGATAAAAATAATTTTTGTGAGCTATTCAACCGTTCACTTCCATCAACTCAGTGTGTATTGCCGCAGCGTCGTTACCCCTCAAATGCAGAAAGCGAATTACCGCACAGTACTACATTACACCAGTGGGCTGTGGCATTTTGTTTTGGCTCCTCTAGCAGCGTACTACGGTATTGTGCTGTGGGTAGATCATTGTGCAGTAGGACTGCAGATGTGCACCTGCAAACAAACTAATACTTAATCACATAGCATTATCTTTTCGTGGTGATAACTAAAATTTTATATAGATTCCGCGTGTCAGTGCTGTGCGGTACATCTGCCTCTGTACACTCTGGTAAAAATGGGTTCCGCACAGTGGTGGCGATGTTACTCACACTATTCCGCCGATCGCACGGTGACGGTCAGTGCAGAGGCGACATGACCCCCGTTTGTCAAACATTTGTTTCGGCTGCCTTTTATGTGTTTGGGGACATTGTCCCGGTAGTGCTTATGATACACCGTAGGCACCTCAAAATCTCGACAACTTGAGTGTGACCTATGCGTCTTTCTTTATCATACCACACTCTGTTTACCGCACTGTCTAAGCAGCAATGTTCGGAGTTGGTCAGTGGGTGGGTATTGATTCCACTGCCTCACTGGAGACTTTTTCGGCGTTGAATTGTGTCACTGTCAAGATTCAATATGCAATATCAACTGAATGGCAGTTGTCAAGTAGATCAAGTTGACTACTGCAGACGTGTAGCTGTACACCACCAGAAAAGACACGTGCTGCAAGTGGCTCCAAATATGTAGTGTGGCAAACAGCCAAGCATACCGTCTGCCTCGTAGAGCGAGATGGTCATCAGCCACAAACAGCTGCTGCTAATATTTGCTTTGATTAACATATCGCAGAATACACAGCCAAACCCATATCTGAGTTTGTGCAGCAGTTATATGAACGTATAACTGGAGTTAATTTGAAGATTTGGCTCATCACTGTACAGATTTTCCTCCTGTGAAGATGATTATTTAACCAAAACCGATGTGGAATAAAGGTCTATTTGTACAGCTGATGGCGCAGAGACGCATTTCTTCAAAAAGCCTGTTTCGTTAGTTCTCGTTCTTGAGTAACGGCCAATAAAAGATAACATAAAGATCCACAGCTCACCGTGCCAATGCAACCTTTATCCTTGTTGTCAGTGAGCCAGGTGAGGCGCTTCATGCCTTCCCTCTGGTTTGTTGGTCTGTTGGCAAGTAGACAACCGACCAGACCACCGCACAAATAACGAAGTATTCCGTATTACACAAGCAAGAGTTTCGACCAAGACGTCAGGCTACAAATAGACTGTTTTTAATCGTCAGCAGCATAAAGTGTGTATCACGTTATAGGGTGCCACAGAAGGCGACCGTGTAGTTATTGTTCGATTACCGGCGGGGTCAGGGATTTTCTCTGCCTCGTGATGACTGGGTGTTGTGTGATGTCCTTAGGTTAGTAAGGTTTAAGTAGTTCTAAGTTCTAGGGGACTGATGACCATAGATGTTAAGTCCCATAGTGCTCGGAGCCATTTGAACCATTTGTAATTATTGCAGAAGACTTGAAGGGAGATGTTTGGGGTGTATGCAGAACAAACAACTTGAATGCCAGTATACATATCTGCTTGCTATAAAGCAAGACAGCACCACTATGCTCGCATTCCGTTAGGTTTGCACCAAATCTCAGCCAGCAACACAAGTTCCATTACTGGCCACAGCCACAAGGTCCCTCCGATTGCCTCTACATGGACTTTGTGGAAGCATTTCTACGACGTATGCGGATGTTAGTAACAGATGGCTATTCACTTTTCCCCTGTATGGTAGATATTTGGACTCAGCAGCCGTCACCAATCGGCAGTTAAACCAAATTTTTGCAATATAAGGGCCGGCCGGGTAGCCGAGCGGTTCTAGGCGCTACAGACTGGAACCGCGCGACGGCTACGGTCGCAGGTTCGAATCCTACCACGACATGGGTGCGTGTGATGTTCTTAGGTTAGTTAGGTTTAAGTAGTTCTACGTTCTAGGGGACTGATGACCTCAGAAGTTAAGTCCCATAGTGCTCAGAGCCATTTCAACCCTTTAACCCTTTTTTTTTTTTTTTTTTTTTTTGTTTTTGCAATATAAGGCTCCGTGTGTGGCCTCAATGACATGCAGCACTTCCATTCACCCGTCTTCAAATGGTCCAGCAGTATGTGTAATGCGGACGTTCAAAACACACACAGCCCAGGCCATATAGGAGATAAAGTAGAGGACAGGATTGACAACCTTTCCAACTACGTACTGCACTATTCTCAACAATGGTAAAACCCCACCAGAGTGCTTCATGTTAGAGAGTGTGTACCTTGAATGAACAAGATCCATTTTTCCTTCGTGGGTATCTGTGGCAACCGCTTTGGTTCCAGATGGCAGCAGTGGCCGTTATACAAACTCAGGCGGGAATGGTTCAGCCACACAGAAATTAAATTTACTGTCCAAGGGTCGTCATGCTTGACAAGTCATAATCACTGCCAACAATAGCTAACAACCAGTACCTCCATCACAACGTTACGGAGTAGGCCTGCCTATTAGCTCTGGTACCATGGCAGTTTCTTACCTGCCCTGTGTGGAAATGGCACAAGCAACCACATCTCTCCCAGCGATAGATGAATAATCACTAGCACCATAGGAAACCACAGCACATAACAGTTACCGATATCAGTATGTCCAGTGCCCAGTCAACGTCGGCCACTTGCAATGTAACGAGGTATTTTCCAACTTTATCCAGCGTCTTTGGGGAAGAGGGATCCAACTTCATAGCTATTGATGAACGAAGACCAGCCGATTGCAAAGAACATAGATATTGTAGGTTTAGCGACACCACAGCAAGCATCAGTAACTACGCGAGGTGGTCGCCGGCCACACAAGTTACCCACCAGAGCATCTACGAAAATTGCTGGACGCTTCCCACGTTGTCGTGTCGTATTGCTGCAGGAATTTTACACTGTCAGAGCATACACCTATAGGTGTTGGAATGGGACATTTTTTCTCTGGATACCTTCGCCACCGTGGTCTGTGTCGTATGGATCATTCTCAACTTGCTCATGTCATTATCAAGTGTCACTCATTGCATTCTGTGTTAGACGGTGTATTTCTGATACTTCATCGGTGTCGCGCAGGGTAACCACGCTTCGTGCTGCTCCACCCCGTCTGAAGTTCGAGGCCTCGGGCAGGGTGTGTGTGTTGTCCTTAGCGTAAGTTAGTTTAAGTTACATTCATGCTCATAAATTAAGGATAATTTCAGAATGTGGTGCCACACAACATGGCACTACACAAAATTGGCGCTAATAGCATAGGTACATAGGGAACACACACGATACAGATCTGTGTCCACGGTACTGGTGATAAGTTGACCCGGCCGTGGTGGCCGAGCGGTTCTCTGCGCTACAGTCTGGAACCGCGCGATCGCTACGGTCACAGGTTCGTATCCTGCCTCGGGCATGGATGTGTGTGCTGTCCTTAGGTTAGTTAGGTTCAAGTAGTTCTAAGTTCTAGGGGACTGATGACCTCAAGTGTCAAGTCCCATAGTGCTCAGATAAGTTGATGAGAAAACCGTCCCAATACACATGTGCTACAAAACGCCACTGTTTCCTGCTCATGTACCCCGACATCAATATGAGATATGATCACCAAGCACACGTACACAGGCCGCACAACGGGTTGGCATACTCTGGATCAGATGGTCGCGCATCTGTTGGGTTATAGACTCCCATTCTTGCACCAGTGCCTGTCGGAAATCCTGAAGTGTCGTAGGGGTTTGAAGACGGGCAGCGATACGTCGACCGAGAGAATCCCAGACGTGCTCGATGGGGTTTAGGTCTGGAGAACAGGCAGGCCACTCCATTCGCCTGATATCTTCTGTTTCAAGGTACTCCTCCACGACGGCAGCTCGGTGGGGTCGTGCGTTATCATCCATCAGGAGGAAGGTGGGCCCACTGCACCCCCGAAAAGGATTACATACTGGTGCAAAATGGCGTCCCGATACACCTGACGTGATACAGTTCCTCTGTCGAAGACATGTAGGGGTGTACGCGCACCAATCATAATCCCACTCCACACCATCAAACCAAGACCTCCACACAGGTCCCTTTCAAGGACATTAAGGGGTTTGTATCTGGTTCCTGGTTCACGCCAGATGAAAACCCGGCGAGAATCACTGTTCAGACTATACCTGGACTCGTCCGTAAACATAATCTGGGACCACTGTTCCAATGACCATGTACTGTGTTCTTGACACCAGGCTTTACGGGCTCACTTGTGACCAGGGGTCGGTGGAATGCACCTTGCAGGCCTCTAGGAGAATAAACCATATCTGTTCAGTCGTCTGTAGGCTGTGTGTCTGGAGACAACTGTTCCAGTGGCTGCGGTTAGGTCCCGAGCAAGGCTACCTGCAGTAATCCGAGGCCGTCTGCAGGCACTGATGGTGAGATATCGTTCATCTTGTGGTGTTGTACCCAGTGGAAGTCCCGTACTGTAGCGCCTGGACGTGTTTCCTGTCTGCTGGAATCGTTGCCGTAATCTTGAGATCACACTTTGTGGCACACGGAGGGCCCGTGCTACGACCTGCTGTGTTTGACCAGCCTTCAGTCGCCCTAGTATTCTACCCCTCATAACGTCATCAATATGTGTTCTTTGAGGCATTTTCAACAGATAGTCACCATTAGCACGTCTGAAAACGTCTGCACACTTACTCGCTGCACCGTACTCTGACATGGACCAACACACCTCTGCGTATGTGGACTGCTGCCAGCGCCACCTTGCGACGACCGCATGTCAAATGCACCGCATGGTCATACTCCGAGGTGATTTTAAGCCGCAAACCACTCTCAGTGCGTTGTTCCACCATGTATCAGCATTATCCTTAATTTATGAGCGTGAGTGTAGATTTAGTAAGCCTTGAGACTAATGACCTCAGCAGTTTGGTCCCATAGGAACTTACCGCAAATTTCAGCTTCAACTGTCATTTGTTTCTACTTCCTGTATTTTCTCGTGGACAGTAATTCTTCCTGGATAAAAGGATCTGATGATGGAAGTTGCATTAATGTTTACCAGTAAACACTGTAACTGTAAAGTCGATTTTAGCTGCTCCTGATGTAACTAATAAAAATGATATTTCCAGTGCAATTTTAATTAATGTAGAGCTACAATTGATATATATGTGCGTTATTTTGGTCTCTTAAGAGTACATACGGGGTGTAACAAAAACGTGCAGCAAAATTGCAGGACACAATTCTTACACTTAAACGAAGAAATAACGTTGTATGAAGATGGGTTTTGAAACGCTTTGTTTCCATGTGACAAGTCATTTTCTCTAGTTCATTGATTACGGGAAACACCCAAGAACAGAATATTAGAATCATAGGGAACATGCAGTCTTTATGATATCTGGTTACTTTGTGCACCGCGAATGTTTGGACCGGCAATGTTGGTGACTGTTTGGTGGGACCACACTTTCTTCCACCCAGGCTAAACGGAAAAAGTTATCATAATGTCGTTGAGAGTTTTCTACCTGATCTGTCAGCAGGTGTGCCTTTAGCTGTGCGACAAAACATATACTTCATGAACGATGGAGCACCTTCTCATTTTAGTGTTGGTGTCGGCTTCTAAAAAACAAATTCGATGGAAGATGGATAGGTAGAGATGGACTAATTACCTGACGTTCACGCTCTATGGAAACCAAAAGGATTTTTATTTTCGGGGGCATTTGAAAGCTCCTGTGTATGGAACCCCAGTACAAGATGTCGAGAGTCTCCTTGCCCGTATTAACTAAGGCTACGAAACCATACGCAATACTCCGGGGATACATCAGAGCATCCGAGATTCAATTTGACGGCGGGTTGACGCATGTATCAATGTACTGAACATCTCCCGTGAGAAAGAGTTGCAAGAGCTGCACACGGTATTCTTGTGAGTTTCCCATGGTTAGTGAGTTGGGGGAAGAGTTGTAAGCCGGCCGGTGTGGCCGTGCGGTTCTAGGCGCTTCAGTCTGGAACCGCGTGACCGCTACGGTCGCAGGTTCGAATCCTGCCTCGGGCATGGATGTGTGTGATGTTCTTAGGTTAGTTAGGTTTAAGCATTTCTAAGTTCTAGGCGACTGATGACCACAGATGTTAAGTCCCATAGTGCTCAGAGCCATTTGAAGAGTTGTAACATGGAAACAGAGCTTTTCCATACGCATATTCATGTAACATAATTTCTTCATCTACATGTGAGGAATGTGACCTGCAATTTGTGCCGTACATTTTTGTTACGCTTTGTAGAGCGAAACCGGTCATAGAATAAAATAAAACTTCTTTCAGTCAATGAGTTTTAAATTCTACAAATTTTAAAGAGGTCATGAGCCTATGCTGTATTATTATCCGACCACTCCACATCAGTGTATTCTTGTCACTCTTGTGGACGTTTTAAGTATGTAAGCTGCTGGGGAAATCTTAGATGACTGGGAACGTGGCTATCTGTGCCGTCGAAGTCAAGACAGTCTAATAACGAAGCAAGCGACAGCGCTTAACAGAGACGTGCCCCCTTCCAGAGAAGAGCTGAACTGTGCCCCTGTGTTTAGCGACGTCGCCCGTGGTTCTCATATCAAGCAGACGGCAGCAGCGGCGGGGACCACCATCACAGCCGTCCCCACAGGCCGGCGTGCTCCCTCCGACACACACACACACACACACACACACACACACACACACACACACTGCTCAGGTCGACGTCGCCCTGGGCCAGCGGGAGCCTCTGACGTCGCAGCACAAGACGTGTTAATTGTGGCACAACCGACAGGGGAGGATTACACAGGCAACAATTCCGCAACACAAATTTGTTATGATGAAATGAGGGGCTTTCGTAGGAAAGAAAACATTCTCCTGCATTCCCGGAGAGGTGCCGTACCATTGTTGATATCTATTCGTTACCACTCCAGACGTTTGAGAGACGAATTCTAAATAATGTGTTTCGTAATAACTATTTAAGGCCTCGCAGTCAGCGTCATTTGAGTTATACAACAATAAACTGGTAGCCAAGATCGCAGAAGTTCTTTTTAGTCCATGATTACCGATTTCGGCGAAATTAAAGCCGCCATCATCGGATCTTAGGACACATACAGGTTACAACTACAAGGCAGACAATGGTGATATTAATAGCTGCCTATAAGAAGTAGGCCTTACAAAATTGTCATACATAGAACATAGGCGTCCAAGAAAGATGACATTATAAATAGTAAGTGTCTCCATCACACACAAGCACAAGGTAGGTGTGATGAAGACACTTAAACATTTATAATGTCATCTCTCTTGGATGCCTATGTGCTACGTATGACAATTTTGTAAGGCCATAGGCAACTATTAATATCACCATTGTCTGCCTTGATGTTGTAACGTGTATGTGTCCTAAGATTCCGATGATGGCGGCTTTAGTTTCACCGAAACCGGTAATCATGGAATAAAAAGAATTCCTACGATCTTGGCTACCAGTTTATTGTTGTACAACCATCCAGATCGCTCCCACACGAGCACAATGTGCTCCCTACAAAATCACGTAAGTTAATTTTTGTCATCTTCTTGTATCTTTTATTTTAGGAAGTGCATGACCGTTGTCTCCTACATTTACTTTACTAAATCTGTTTCGTGAACCATATCCACGGTGTATATAACTAATACGAGCACTAACCAAACATCTGCGACATGGTAAAGTAATTAACACAACCTTTTATCTCATGTCAGAACAGCGGAACATGAAAGCGACAAACCACAATATTATTATTATTATTATTATTATTACCTAATTTACAAAGAGAGTGAAAGGTGTTTGTGCCTTATTATAAGCCAAAAGCCTTGGCTCGTTAAATATACGGGTTCTCATCAGATCAGCGAAATTAAGCAATGTCGGATGTGGCCAGTACTAGGGCGGTTACGTCACGTCCTGTTGGGTGCTTTACATTTGCGTTTACGGCAAAGGGGAGGAAGAGCTGTGACATAAAGTTCCTGATCACCGGACTTCGCGCTAGTATCCTGGACGGAAGGAAGAGGGAAGGATTTTTGGATTTAACGTCCGGTCGACATCGAGGCCATTAGAGTCGGAACACCACCTACTTCAGAATGAGATTTTCACTCTGCAGCGGAGTGTGCGCTGATATGAAACTTCCTGGCAGATTAAAACTGTGTGCCCGACCGAGACTCGAACTCGGGACCTTTGCCTTTCGCGGACAAGTGCTCTACCATCTGAGCTACCGAAGCACGACTCACGCCCGGTCCTCACAGCTTTACTTCTGCCAGTATCTCGTCTCTACCTTCCGACCTTTACGGAAGCTCTCCTGCAAACCTTGCAGAACTTGCACTCCTGAAAGAAAGGATATTGCGGAGACATGGCTTAGCCACATGCTGGGGGATGTTTCCAGAATGAGATTTTCACTCTGCAGCGGAGTGTGCGCTGATATGAAACTTCCTGGCAGATTAAAACTGTGTGCAAGTGCTCTTGCCCGCGAAAGGCAAAGGTACCGAGTTCGAGTCTCGGTCGGGCACACAATTTTAATCTACCAGGAAGTTTCATATCAGCGCACACTCCGCTGCAGAGTGAAAATCTCATTCTGGAAACATCCCCCAGGCTGTGGCTAAGCCATGTCTCCGCAATATCCTTTCTTTCAGGAGTGCTAGTTCTGCAAGGTTTGCAGGAGAGCTTCCGTAAAGTTTGGAAGGTAGAGACGAGATACTGGCAGAAGTAAAGCTGTGAGGACCGGGCGTGAGTCGTGCTTCGGTAGCTCAGATGGTAGAGCACTTGTCCGCGAAAGGCAAAGGTCCCGAGTTCGAGTCTCGGTCGGGCACACAGTTTTAATCTGCCAGGAAGTTTCACCACCTACTTCTATCTACATTTACATGGATACTCTGCAAATCACATTTAAGTGCCTGTGAGAGGGTTCATCGAACCATCTTCGCAGTTAGAATTATATAAATACCTTCAGCTGCTAACGGGCGTTGATATATATCAACGGGGACAAGTGAAAATGTGTGCCCCGACCGGGACACGAAACCGGGATCTCCTGCTTACATGGCAGACGCTCTATCCAGCTGAGCCAACGAGGGCACAGAGGATAGCGCGACTGCAGTGACTATCCCGCGCACTCCTCCTGCGAGACCCACATTCTCACCTTGTATGTCCACACACTACATTCGTAGTGTTCCACCCCAAAACACTCATTACTAGTGGAATACGTTCTTACCAAGTCCCGTAAGAGTTCGGGGAATATGTGTGCATCCACACAGAAGAAGAAGGTCATGGGCGGTGTTGCCAGAACTGTATACTTATATGGATACGGTGTCTGTTCTTTTGGACATGTCTCTGTTATTCCAATCTCTTATAGCGCGCGGAAAGAATGAACACCTATATCTTTCCGTAGGAGCTCTGATTTCCCTTATTTTATCGTGGTGATCGTTCCTCCCATGTAGGTCGGTGTAAACAAAGTATTTTCACATTCGGAGGAGAAACTTGGTGACTGGAATTTCGTGAGAAGATTCCGTCGCTACGAAAAATGCCTTTCTTTTAATGATTTCCAGCCCAAATCCTGTTTCATTTCTGTGACACTCTCTCCCATATTTCGAGATAATACAAAAGGTGCTGCCTTTCTTTGAACTTTGAACTTTTTGGATGTATTCCGTCAGTCCTATCTGCTAAGGATCCCACACCGCACAGCAGTATTCTAAAAGAGGACGGACAAGCGTAGTGTAGGCAGTCTTCTTAGTAGGTCTGTTACATTTTCTAAGTGACCTACCAATAAAACACAGTCTTCCCTACAACAATTTCTATGTGTTCTTTTCAATTTAAGTTGTTTGTAACTGTAATAACTAGGTATTTAGTTGAATTTACGGCTTTTAGATTAGACTGATTTATCGTGTAACCGAATCGGAATGCGTCAAGGATGGGAAAGGAAATCGGCCGTGCCCTTTCAAAGGAACCATCCCGGCATTTTTCTGGTGCGATTTAGGGAAATCAAGGAAAACCTAAATCAGGATAGCCGGACATGGATTTGAAGAGCCGTCCTCCCGAATGCGAGTCCAGTGTGCTAACCACTGCGCCACCTCGCTCGGTAATATCCTGCTTTTAAAGCAACACGCCCGGGTTCCCGGGTTCGATTCCCGGCGGGGTCAGGGATTTTCTCTGCCTCGTGATGGCTGGGTGTTGTGTGCTGTCCTTAGGTTACTTAGGTTTAAGTAGTTCTAAGTTCTAGGGGACTGATGACCATAGATGTTAAGTCCCATAATGCTCAGAGCCATTTTTTTTAAAGCAAACCCTTCCGCACTGTCTCATGAAGTGAGGGCAAATGACACGGTTAATGGTGGTCAGTCCGTCGGAGGACGGCTTCTGCTCAGCGACACACATAATGCCATTCAAGAGGAGTACGCATGTCAGCACCTGGTTCCATCCTGCCCTTTCTCTTACCATCATGCAACACATACATGGCACTACCATCATGCAACACATACGTGGTACCACTCTACACACACACACACACACACACACACACACACACACACATACATTACAGTCACTTACTCCTACCAGACGTATTTAAAACACTCAGCTCTCACATTTGGCAAAAGGAGGGTACTATTGTGCACGAAGGTCAGAAAAACTTTTTTCATTTAGGCGGCTGAAAATGTCCTTCGGGATCTCCCAGTCAACAATTTCATACGACTCTTCTACTTTATTTTATTACAGATTATCTGGTACACTCAAAAAAATGGATACCCAACAGACAATCCGTAATCAAGAGGAAGTACGAAGGTTGTGTAAGAGATGTGAAGGCACAGTTGCAACAGGCCGTCAGATAGTACATACACAACTCAGAATATAAGACCAGAGGTGTGGATGTTCATAAGCGATGCGACGCAAAATAGGATACATGTCAATAGAAATAGCTTTGTACAACTCATGTTGAAAGTCAGTGAATAATTGTACTTAAGATGCCAAATAGATATATTTTCTAGATTTACAACCTGTAGAGAGTTTTTGTGTGTGCATTACCTAAAATATATAATCAAAAGTAGAAGCAATGCAACATGTTTGGAAAAATACTAGATAACTTTTAACTTAGTATCATCGTAGAACAATATACAGAGTCCGCCTGAAAAATGTATACACACTTTAAGGAACGAAAAGTATTACTTATGTGTTTATTTTGCATTTAATAATTGATCACACATATTGTGTAACCTTCAGTTCAGCACATGGTTACTTTAAATGTTCAAAATGGTCACCGTTGGCGGCTATACACATCAACAGAACGACGAGCAATCGACGCAACTACGTCAGTCAGTGTTACAGTGGAGATCGCTGCACATGTCGCTGTAATGTCCTGGCGAAGTTCCTCCAGCGTGGGTGGCCTATGTCGATAGACCTTATCTTTCACAGTTTCCCGCAAGTAAAAGTCCATACGTGTTACACCTGGCGACCGTGGAGGGAACTGAATGGGCCCTCTTTGTCCAATCCAATGCCTTGCAAAACTGTCATCCAGGAAAGCTCGTGTGGATAGGCGGTAGTGTGGTGGTGCCCCATCCTGTTGGCAGAAGACCTCTTAATCAGTTCGATAAAGTGCACGTCTACCTGGAAAAACTGATGTTCGTAACATTTCCAGGTACACTTCTCCAGTGACAGTAGCATCAAAGAGAAAGGGTCCTACTAAGGCCCTAGATGATAATCCACACCACACGTGAACCCCTGTTAGATTGATCGCTTTATCGACATAAACATGCGGATTTTCTGGTGTCCAGTACACACTGTCATGCCGATTCACCGTTCCATTAAGTTTAAATTGTGCCTTGTTTCTCCACACTACCTTCGTCACAAATTGTTCATCATCGGTTGCCATTGGCAGATACTATTCGCAAAATTGAATTCGACGATCAGGATCGTCATCATTAATCACGTGCAGTAATCATGGATTGTAAACTTTCCACTTAGCAGTTTTCAGAATTCTTCATACACTTGTACAGCTAACCCCCACTTCACGTGCACATTGCTTAGCTTACTTCTGTGGAGAATTAACAAACGTTTCCAACATGAGAGCCGACGAAGTAGGACTTGTAGCTGATCTTCCTTTGTGAATACCACAAATCGTTCCATGCAATTCAAACTTGTCAATGATGCGTTTAATTGTTAGGGGGGTTGGCGGTTCTGTTTCAAACTCCCGCCTCCACTGACGTTGAACTTCAACGGCATTATCAAACTTGAAAAACCGCTTCACAATATATTTTCGTTGCTCGAACGTCAGGCTTGCTCCAGACACCTTGTTTTCTCAATACCGAGATGAAAGTACTAACATCTGTTGAGCCAAAGACCATACTACAACACACTTGTAACTCAAATCGAACGACAAAATCGATATCCCCATCGAGCCTGACAAAGAGTATATACATTTTTATGGCGGACCCTGTACATGTGACAATACAATCTTAGAAATAATCCAACAAAATTTCAGCTAATAATGGTAAACCCAAAAATTTTAATGCATAATAAAATTGAAGGACTAACGTTTTCAAAACATGCTACTTCATTCTTCGTTTCAATTGATTGTATACTGACTGTCTTTCAGTTTGTCTTCTATTATATTTTCTGACGCTGCCTGTGGTAACTCAAGTTATATTTTATTGTTCTATCAGCTCTATTAACACAGGAATGTTAACCTATGTCGATAGTAACCATCTCTCATTTCATAGGCTTTTTAAATTGATATAGATGCCATTCCTTATATTTTTTAATCACTTTAACTGCTTCAGCTCATATGCACATTTTTTGTCACGTTTACTGATCTACAGATGACTTCTACCTGATTGAAAGTATTTGTCAAATAAAATACAAAAAATAATACTCTCATACGCTAATTAAAGTTCAGTGATGAAGCAAATAAATATCTGAATCGAAACTGTGATCAAAAATGTTCAAATGTGTGTGAAACCTTATGGGACGTCACTGCTAAGGTCATCAGTCCCTAAGCTTACACACTACTTAACCTAAATCATCCTAAGGACAAACACACACACCCATGCCCGAGGGAGGACTCGAACCTGCGCCAGGACCAGCCGCACAGACCATGACTGCAGCGCCTGAGACCGCTCGGCTAATCCCGCGCGGCAGGCTGTGATCAATAATAAATTTTGTGAATAAAATCGTCTAGATCGCATAATACGTATTCAGTCATTGCTATGATTCGGCTGCTGCCGTCATAACATCGAAATGTAGAACTCATAAAACAATCTTCATCGTCAGTTGCATTAGAAGCTATCCCTGGTGGGAGGACGGCGAGGGGGGAGAGGGCGTTAGCTCTTTGCAGCTAACACAGAACTTTGTTTTACTAATTCTGTGTTTTCATTTGATGATGACAGCAGCCGAACTGTTATAATAAATTAAAATAAGTGCTATAGATATCTTTATTGGCTAAACTGATGTGAACAATAAAATTCCAAGCACCTGGACTGTTAGAACCTCACTGAAATTATATCACATTTATTTAAACTAATTGTCTTCACACAGTCGGAATGCGTGATTTTCAGTAACACTACCCCGCAAGACTAACATTTTCTGCTTAGCTCTGAAACAATTGTCATCAGTATCTCAGAGCCCTTCTAGTCCACAACCAAGCTCCTAATCAGTCCACGCCCGCCTACCACTAAGACTGTCTGTGCACTACAGTCCCTCATTTGAAGGACACAGGTGCATACGAGTGGAACATAGATTGGCTTCTTCGACGACTATCCAAACAAATTGACTGTCAGCTAGTTACCAGTAACAAGGGTTTCACGGGCCCTGTTTAAGAACATGAAGTAATATGGGCTCACAAGAGCGTCTATGAACTGGATATTCATTCTAATCCCCTTCTCTCCCCTGTCTCTGTCCATCACCTGCTCCCCTTGCTCTGTCCACCTTCACCTTCCCCTCTCTCTCCTCTTGACCTCCTGCACCCTCTCTCTAACCATCTCCTCCTACCTGTTTTCTGTATCCATTTTCTCCAACCACTCTCTCCATATCCTCTTTCCCTTTCATTCTGACCTTGAGCCTTGTTTATTGCTGTTAAAAATTCAGATTCTGTAGTAGTATTATATCCATAAAACAATAAGCCTTAAATTCAACTTTCCTGTTTGGTAACAGCTTTTATATTGAAAAGTATATAGACTATATGTTTCTAAGCGCTTATTACAGTAATGCGCAAAATTTTGAAGTGAATCGGAAAGGTACATTTTGAGATTTTCGGTAGCTGTGTGTGTGTGTGTGTGTGTGTGTGTGTGTGTGTGTGTGCGTGTGTTAAAAATTTACTTACATTAAAGAACTAGGTACCTAAGAATACGCTCTATAAGAATTCAATGTTAATGCAAAATTTGAAAGCAATAGGTCAAGAAGTTGCGGAGATTAACGATTTTGAACAAACTAACATTTAATTTTTACAACGTTTTCCCTTTTATTACATATATACCAGATGGCGTTTCCGTAGGAACATAAAAGCACTAGACTATTCGAATGTAACGTTGTGGCAAAATTTCAAAACAATCCATGAAGAACTCTCGGAGATTTGAGATTTAGAGACTAATATCTAAGTTTGTACTTACATAGAAACTGTAAATATTCCCAATCGCAGAGCTCCGAAATTTTTTAAACGAAGACCCTGAATGATTCAGCATTTCCTTGAAATACGTTTGTGTTTTATACATTTATTTTTTAATGTATGTAGTACGTAATTTTTTTTCTAAATTTAATAATAGGGAAACTTTGTTACAGAAAAAAATCATGAAAAGATACAGACACACACACACACGTATATTAGAATGCAACGTTGTGTCAGAATTTCAAAGCAATAGGTCAAGAACGTTCACAGATACACTGAATTACTCATAATAGCGCATGTATGTATTTACTTTAATGTTCTCCTCTGGAATAAGACAGATGAATGTGCAGTCACTTAGTTTACAGTTACTAGATTGTTGTTGAATCCCAGGCAAGTGTACAGTGGCAATAATAAAACACCAGTTTACCAATGACAATTTACCCCACATTCCCCGATACCTGTCTCATATCTTCCATCTGAATGTCTTGTCTGGCGTTGAACGCTGCGCTCCACGATGACGATAGTGAGTTCAGTAATCAGGGGGATCACTAATATAAGTTATTGTTGATTCAATTGTTTGTAACCGCCTTTTGTAATCTTTAATGAAATATTTGCTCGCTGCGTCCGCGCAAATACACGGAAGTAGAAATATCCTTTTTTTCCATAAGTGCTTGTTCCGCATCGCATGCAGGACAACTTCTGTGAAATTTGGAAAGGAGGAGATGAGGTAGTAGTGGAAATTAAGGTGTAAGGGGGCTTTGAGACGGTAAAGCATTCTGTGTTAATGGCAAATGTCCCAGTCCTGCACATAGCTTTAATCTGAGGGAGTTTTATACACAGAAACCAGTTTATTGGTAACGACAACGCCCACCGAATCTTTCAGTGGCATGCCTTTTGTAAGTTTGTGCATTTTGTCGTTGGTTCAGAAATTCATGGCCGATAGGTACTCTGCGACTTTCACTCTAAGCAAGATAATTACTCTAATTTATCTTTGCTGATACCTCATTATAGGTAACTGGTTACGCAATAAAACTGCTTCTTAGGTAATGAAGTGCAGCTAAATAAGTCATGAACAGAATGTGAAAAAAATACTGTACAAACCACGTGCCAGTGCCTTCTCAGACAATGTTCAGGGTATACAGTGGTGTGCAATACTTACGGACGCATGTAACTTTCGCATGATGTTCCACTGGCACGTAACATAGCTCTATGGAACTTGGACCACATATAGAAATAATTGATACAGTACAGAAAAGAAGGTAGCTGAAAGAAATACACAGTGAGACGAGCAGAAGTGACACTCTTATACACCGCGATTTGTGATGGTCCTCTGGACATTAGAAAAGGCGCGATATGGTTCGTAATCTGGTGTATGTTCATCATGGCCTGGCCTGTAACGTGCTCCTATGCTTGTCAAAAGGTTGGTAAGGAGTTCTCGTGCTAGGGCTTTCCATTCCTCCACCAGGGCGATGCGTGCCAAAAGGTTGGTAAGGAGTTCTCGTGCTAGGGCTTTCCATTCCTCCACCAGGGCGATGCTTGCCAAAAGGTTGGTAAGGAATTCTCGTGCTAGGGCTTTCCATTCCTCCACCAGGGCGACTGACAACTGCGGGGCAGTCGTTGGTGAATGTGGACTGCTGCTCCCCAAGCATTCCACACGTGTACCCGATAGGATTGATGTCGGAAGAACGGGCAGGCCAGTCGAGTCGTTGAATTTCCTATCCACCCATGAGCTCGTCCACTTGCACGTTCGATGCGGTCGCGCACTGCCATCTATTAAAAATTAAGTGAGGACCGAATGCATCTAGGGAATGAGTACAATGTCTCAATGATGTTGATCGGAAAGTGTACCGTGTTCGAAGGTTTGAAGGTCAGTACGCCAGTGCAACATTATGCCTCGCCACTCCATTAACATCTTAACCACCAAAACGATCATGTTTAATAGTGTACCTTCGCGAAATACATGTCCTCGCCTATTGTCGTATGGGGATAAGATTGAAATAACTTTGCAGCAAATCACTTTTTACAACTTTTCCTCTATACAAGTGAAAATACGAATTATGTTCATCATAAGTAGATTGAATGGATATTGCAACACTATGAATTTGAGCATGAACAGACTTAGAATGACACATCTCGTTAATTTGAGTACATGTAGCAACATTTTGTGGCACGTACTCTAAATCCCCATAAATAACGAATAGAGCTTTTTCCTTATCTCTACACTTTTCAAATTTTACTATTTTGTTTTCAATACTTGCAGCTTGGAATATATTGGACATCGAAATGTATCTTTACTTTTTCTTCACTATAAATCTACCACAAACTTTTTTCACAGAAGAGAACTGTGTTTTGTTAGTGACGACCTTACTAGACGCGATAATCTAATAAAAAGATGAAGTGATAAGTGTTTCACTTATCCGTCTGAAGCACTAAAAGGGTGGCATACTTTCGAAATTGTTGTTTGTTTGTACAAACAGGCACAAAATAAACTTTCTGTCAAGTCTGTCATTTTTGCCAACATGAAGTCCTTTACTCTCATTCAGATTTACACAAAATCACACAGTTTTCTTTAGAGCTAGGACATAATCTCGATTTTCAGTACTCCAAATTTCTTCGCAATTGTTTCCAAAATGACATACATCGTCTACAAAGTGGCAGCCCTTGTTCTTGTAGTTATTATGAAAGACACATTTCTCACCAGAACTTGGTTTAAAATGGCTCTGAGCACTATGGGACTTAACATCTGAGGTCATTAGTCCCCTAAACTTAGAACTACTTAAACCTAACTAACCTAAGGACAGTACACACATTCCTGTCCGAGGCAGGATTCGAACTTGCGACCGCAGCAGCAGCGCGGTTCCGGACTGAAGCGCCTAGAACCGCTCGGCCACAACCGCCGGCCACCAGACCTTGGAATCAAATATTGTTACGCAAGTGTGCAACTGATTTTCAGAGATCGAGACTTTGCTTCAAAATTTGTCTTAAACAGATGACACAACACTCAAGTTATACTCGTGGGCTTTTAATATTATTATTTTTATTTTGGAATGCTGATTGCTTATCCAGCCACTCTAATTCGATATCACAATCGTCACATGTTATTCTTTTCCTCAACTTGTATATGTCCATTACATCACTTTTTCGTAAATGCAGTCAACACCCAGAAAGACGCGAGGTGACCAAAGTCATCGGATATCTTCTAATATTGTGTCGGACCTCCTTTTGTTCGGCGAGTTCAGCAACTCGACTTGGCGTGGACCTTACAAGTCGTTGGAAGTCCCTTTCAGACGTGCTGATCCATGCTACCTCTATAAGCCGTCCATAATTGTGAAAGCGTTGCCGGTGCAGGATTTTGTGCACGAACTGACATTTCGATTAAGTCCCATAAATGTTTGATTGGATTTATGTCGGGTGATGTTGGGTGTTCTTCAGAATGTTCTTCATACCAATCGCGAACGATTGTGGCACAGTGACATTGTGCACTGTTATCCACAAAAATTCCATCGTTGTTTGGCAACATGAAGTCGTGTAAACACAGCCCACACATTATCGAGCTACCACCAGCCTGCACAGTGTCTTGTTGACATCTTAGGTCCATGGCTTCATTGAGTTTGCTTCACACTCGAACCATACTATTAGCTCATACCAAACTGAAATCGGGACTCATGTGACCAGGCCAATAGCGTCAGTCGTCACTGCTATAACTCATTAAAGCCAAATTCCAATGCTAATGGACACGTTCGTCGTAAGTCCAACGTTGATTTCTGCAGTTATTTCACCCAATGTTACTTGTTTGTTAGCACTGACAACCTTACGCAAATGCCGCTGCTCTCAGTTCTTAAGTGAAGGCCATAGGCCATTGCCTTTTAAGTCGTGAGAGGTAATGTCTGAGCCGGCCGTGGTAGCCGAGCGGTTCTAGGCGCTTCAGTCAGGAACCGCGCGACTGCTACGGTCGCAGGTTCAAATCCTGTCTCGGGCATGGATGTGTGTGATGTCCTTAGGTTAGTTAGGTTTAAGTAGTTCTAAGTTCTAGGCGACTGATGACCTCAGATGTTAAGTCCCACAGTGCTCAGAGGCATTTGAACCAAGGTAATGCCTGAAATTTGATATATTCGGCATATTCTTGACACTGTGGACCTCGGAATATTGAATTCCCAAACGAAATGGAATGTCACATGCGTTTAGCTCCAACTACCATTTTGCATTCAGAGTCAGGTGATTTCTATCGTGTGGCCATAATAACGTCGTAAACTTTTTCACATGAATCACCTATTTGCAAATGACAGCATGCGGATGCCCTGCCATTTTATGCCTTGTGTAAGCAAGACTATTGCCATCTGAATATGTGCATATCGAGATCCCATTATTTTTGCCACTTTAGTCTATATAATTACATTAGAGTGAATTTAGCTTACTCCTCCGTTTCGAAAATCAGATCTTAAAACTACAGTCAGCTGCTGAAAAAATATGGGTACAACATGCTGGTGAGGCTTTATCACAAACCTGTAAATCAAACAGTATCTCTTCGAAATAATGAACATTACTTTCGTGCAGATTAAATATATACAGTTCTCTCTGATATTCACACTGGGGGAGGTGACATGAGAGGAAGGGATAACATTCTACGAATCGGAGCACGGAATGTCAGAAGCAGGAAGTAGAAAGTAGGAAGTAGGAAGTAGGAAAGCTGGAAAATCGTAAAAGGAGAATGCAAAGGCTCGATCTAAATACACTGGTTGTAAATGGGAAGGAGATAAGAACCTCTGGTCAGACGATTATGGGGTAGGAACAAATGGTTACACTGGAATAGGATTCTTTATGAAGATGACGGTAGGGCAGGGAGTGAGCTACTGTGAATAGCGCAATGATAGGGTTGTTCTCATCACAATCGACGATAATCAACACCGATAACGTAGTTCAGCTATACATGCCAACGTTGCAAGTAAAAAACGAATAGATAGAGAAAGCATACGAGGGTACTGAACGGGTAATTCAGTGCGTAAAAATAGACGATAATCTAATAGTCATGGGCGACTGGAGTGCGGTTGTAGGGGAAGGTGTACAAGAGAGGACTATGGGCTTGATGGCAGGAATGAGAGAGGAGGAAGACTAATTGAGTTCTGCAATAAATTTCGGCTAGTAATAGCGAATACTCTGTTCAAGAATGATAAGAGACGGAGATATACTTGGAAATGGCCGGGAGATCTGGGAAGATTATAATTAGGTTACGTCATTGTCAGTCAGAGATGCAGAAATCAGTTACTAGATTGTAAGGTGTATCCAGGAGCAGATATAGACTCAGATCATAATTTAGAAACGTTGAAGAGTAGAATGAAGTTTAAGAAAATCCTACCAGAGAATTAATGTGAAAGGAAGTAAGATACTGAAATACTGAGGAAAGATGAGACGAGCGGATATTGCGATAAGGAGTATTACAATAGGCAAGCACAACTGAAAAGGAGTGAATATTTTAACGGATCACAGATGTTGCTCAGTTTGACGTAGGTACAAATAAGATAATTCCAGAGACACCTTGGGTAACAGAAGAAATACTAAAATTCATTTTCGATAGGAAGAAGTGCCAAAATGTTCACGTAAAGGCAAGAGTACAGCAACATAAATCACTTAGAAATTAAATAAATAGGTAGTGTATGGCGCACAAGGCGAAATGGCTGCAGGAAAAATGCGAAGAAATCGAGAAACAAATGATCATCGAAAGGACTGACTCAGCATCTACATCTACATCTACATCCATACTCCGCAAGCCACCTGACGGTGTGTGGCGGAGGGTACCTTGAGTACCTCTATCGGTTTTCCCTTCTATTCCAGTCTCGTATTGTTCGTGGAAAGAAGGACTGTCGGTATGCCTCTGTGTGGGCTCTAATCTCTCTGATTTTATCCTCATGGTCTCTTCGCGAGATATACGTAGGAGGGAGCAATATACTGCTTGACAATTCGGTGAAGGTATGTTCTCGAAACTTTGACAAAAGCCCGTACCGAGCTACTGAGCGTCTCTCCTGCAGAGTCTTCCACTGGAGTTTATCTATCATCTCCGTAACGCTTTCGCGATTACTAAATGATCCTGTAACGAAGCGCGCTGCTCTCCGTTGGATCTTCTCTATATCTTCTATCAACCCTATCTGGTACGGATCCCACACTGCTGAGCAGTATTCAAGCAGTGGGCGAACAAGTGTACTGTAACCTACTTCCTTTGTTTTCGGATTGCATTTCCGTAGGATTCTTCCAATGAATCTCAGTCTGGCATCTGCTTTACCGACGATCAACATTATATGATCATTCCATTTTAAATCACTCCTAATGCGTACTCCCAGATAATTTATGGTATTAACTGCTTCCAGTTGCTGACCTGCTATTTTGTAGCTAAATGATAAAGGATCTATCTTTCTGTGTATTCGCAGCACATTACACTTGTCTACATTGAGATTCAATTGCCATTCCCTGCACCATGCGTCAATTCGCTCCAGATCCTCCTGCATTTCAGTACAATTTTCCATTGTTACAACCTCTCGATACACCACAGCATCATCTGCAAAAAGCCTCAGTGAACTTCCGATGTCATCCACCAGGTCATTTATGTATATTTTGAATAGCAACGGTCCTATGACACTCACCTGCAGCACACCTGAAATCACTCTTACTTCGGAAGACTTCTCTCCATTGAGAATGGCATGCTGCGTCCTGTTATCTAGGAACTCCTCAATCCAATCACACAATTGGTCAGATAGTCCATATGCTCTTACTTTGTTCATTAAACGACTGTGGGCAACTGTATCGAACGCCTTGCGGAAGTCAAGAAACACGTCATCTACCTGGGAACCCGTGTCTATGGCCCTCTGAGTCTCGTGGACGAATAGCGCCAGCAGGGTTTCACATGACCGTCTTTTTAGAAACCCATGCTGATTCCTACAGAGTAGATTTCTAGTCTCCAGAAAAGTCATTATACTCGAACACAATACGTGTTCCAAAATTCTACAACTGATCGACGTTAGAGATATAGGTCTATAGTTCTGCACATCTGTTCGACGTCCCTTCTTGAAAACGGGGATGACCTGTGCCCTTTTCCAATCCTTTGGAGCGCTACGCTCTTCTAGAGACCTACGGTGCACCGCTGCAAGAAGGGGGGCAAGTTCCTTCGCGTACTCTGTGTAAAATTGAACTGGTATCCCATCAGGTCCAGAGGCCTTTCCTCTTTTGAGCGATTTTAATTGTTTCTCTATCCCTCTGTCGTCTATTTCGATATCTACCATTTTGTCATCTGTGCGACAATCTAGAGAAGGAACTACAGTGCAATCTTCCTCTGTGAAACAACTTTGGAAAAAGACATTTAGTATTCCGGCCTTTAGTCTGTCATCCTCTGTTTCAATACCATTTTGGTCACAGAGTGTCTGGACATTTTGTTTTGATCCACCTACCGCTTTGACATAAGACCAAAATTTCTTAGGATTTTCTGCCAAGTCAGTACATAGAACTTTACTTTCGAATTCATTGAACGCCTCTCGCATAGCCCTCCTCACACTACATTTCGCTTCGCGTAATTTTTGTTTGTCTGCAAGGCTTTGGCTATGTTTATGTTTGCTGTGAAGTTCCCTTTGCTTCCGCAGCAGTTTTCTAACTCGGTTGTTGTACCACGGTGGCTCTTTTCCATCTCTTACGATCTTGCTTGGCACATACTCATCTAACTCATAATGTACGACGGTTTTGAACTTTGTCCACTGATCCTCAACACTATCTGTACTTGAGACAACACTTTTGTGTTGAGCCAACAGGTACTCTGAAATCTGCTTTTTGTCACTTTTTCTAAACAGAAAAATTTTCCTACCCTTTTTAATATTCCTATTTACGGCTGAATCATCGATGCCGTAACCGCTTTATGATCGCTGATTCCCTGCTCTGCGTTAACTTTTTCAAATAGTTCGGGTCTGTTTGTCACCAGAAGGTCTAATATGTTATCGCCACGAGTCGGTTCTCTGTTTAACTGATCAAGGTAGTTTTCAGATAAAGCACTTAAAAAAATTTCACTGGATTCTTTGTCCCTGCCACCAGTTATGAACGTCTGAGTCTCCCAGTCTATATCCGGCAAATTAAAATCTCCACCCAGAACTATAACATGGTGGGGAAATCTACTCGAAATATTTTCCAAATTATCCTTGAGGTGCTCAGCCACAACAGCTGCTGAGCCAGGGGGCCTATAGAGACATCCAATTACCATGTCTGAGCGTGCTTTAACCGTGACCTTCACTTAAATCATTTCACATTTCGGATCTCCGTCAATTTCCTTCGATACTATTGCACTTCTTATTGCTATAAACACGCCTCCCCCTTCACTGTCCAGCCTGTCTCTGCGGTATACATTCCAATCTGAGTTTAGGATTTCATTACTGTTTACGTCTGGTTTCAGCCAACTTTCTGTCCCTGTGACCGTTTATTAATGAGAGCAGTTCTGGGACCTTTCTGTAGACGCTCCTGCAGTTTACTATTAGCACATTAATATTGTTATTCCCTGTTGCATTTTACCTACTCCTACCTTGCCGCGTCTCAGGAGGCGTCTTGTCGGGCCTAGGGAGGGGATTCTCTAACCTAAAAAACCCCCATGTGCACTCCACACGTACTCCGCTACCCTTGTTGCCGCTTCCGGCGTGTAGTGCACGCCTGACCTATTCAGGGGGACCCTACATTTCTCCACCCGATAGCGGAGGTCGAGAAATTTGCACCCCAGAGCTCCGCAGAATCGTCTGAGCCTCTGGTTTAAGCCTTCCACTCGGCTCCAAACCAGAGGACCGCGATCGGTTCTGGGAACGATACTACAAATAGTTAGCTCTGATTTCACCCCGCGAGCGAGGCTTTCCGCCTTCACCACTTCCGCCAACCGCCTGTACGAACTGAGGATGATCTCTGAACCCAGACGGCAGGAGTCATTGGTGCATATGAAAAGTCAAAAGAACCTTGGGCGAAATTAAAAAGCAAGAGTGGAAACATTGTCAGTGTAATGAGAAATCCATAGTTACACGCAGAGGAAAGAGCGAGTAGACGGAAAGAGAATACTGAAGGCCTGTGTGTGGGGAAGGGTTTGTCTGATTTCATAGAAAAGGGAACTGGAGTCAACAAGGGAGACAGGGGGTCGAGTATTACATTCAGAATTTAAAGGAATTCTGGATTAAATAAAGCAGAAGGGGTAGATAACATTCTATCGAAATTTGCTACATCATCGGGGGAAATGGCAAACAAACGACTATTCAGATGTGTAGAATTTATGAGACTGGTGATGTTCCCTCAAACTTTCCGAAAAATATCGTCCACACAATTCCGAAGACAGCAAAGGCAGATAGGTGCGGAAACTATCCCACAGCTTAACATCACGTGCATGCAAGCTGCTGACAAGAATTGTATATGGAAGAATGGAAAAGAAAATTGAGGATCTGATAGATGACGATCAGTTTGGCTTTAATAAAGTAAAGGCACGAGACTCTGCCCTTAGTAATGGAAGCAGGACTGAAGAAAAGTCAAGATACGCTAATATAATTTGTCGATCTAGAAAAAGCGTTAGACTGTGTGGAACGGTGCAAGGCGTTCAAAATTCTGATAAAAAATAGAAGGGAACAGTAAGTTTCGATGAACAAGAACAAAGTGCCCGGATTAAAAAGGATGTGAGCCAGCGATGTAGTATTTTCAGGAGTGGGAATGAAATTCAGTATGAAATGATGTCAAGGATGAGATTCACTAATGACAATGCTATTCTCAGTGAATGTGAAGAAGAATTACAGGATCTGTTGAGTGGAATGAACAGTCTAATGAGTACAGAATGCAGATTGAGAGTAAACCGAAGTAAGACAGAGACAATGAGAAGACAGGGGAGCAGAAAAAAACTTAACATCAAAACTGATGGTGACGAAGTAGACGAATTTAAAGAATTTGCTACATTGGAGCGAAATAACACAAGGCGTGGGAAGCAAGACTGGCACAGGCAAAGAGGGCATTTCTGACCAATAAAAGTCTACTGGTATCAACCTTAATCTGAGAAAGAAATTTCTGAGAATGTACGTTTGGATCACAGCATTGTATGCTAGTGAAATATAGACTGTGAGAAAACCGGGAAAAAAGAGAAGCGAAGGGATAAAAAAAGTGTGTGAAATCTTATGGGACTTCACTGCTAAGGTCATCAGTCCCTAAGCTTACACACTACTCAACCCAAATTATCCTAAGGACAAACATACACACCCATGCCCGAGGGAGGACTCGAACCTCCAACAGGACCAGCCGCGCAGTCCATTACTGCAGCGCGTAGGGATAGGTTGATAGTGCATGTGTTAAGGCGTCAGCGAATAACCGCCATGATACTACAGGGGGCTATAGAGAGTAAAAACTGTAGGGAAGACAAAGATATGGTAACATATAGCAAATAATGTAGGATGTAGAGTGGAAGTGGTACTCTGAGTTGAAGAATTTGACGCAGGTGACGAATTCGTGGCGGGCTGGAACAATTCAGACAAAAAGTAAAGAAAAAAAAGACCTGTTGTCGTGTATTTGATATATCAAGCAATGTCCACTGTCTACATATATGTTGTCTTCGTTTTCATAGTTGCTAATTATGCTAAACGTGAAATTCAGTTGGTTTTCGTTCTTGAAGTTATCAACATATACGTTATTTTTATTGTTGTTTATATGAACTACCTCTGGTTTCAAAGCCTGCAACCTTCATATTCTGTTATTCAAGCACTGCAAATTTCATTGCCCATATCAGAAATATTTCGTCCTGTTCAAGATTTACGCACGTTGCTAAGTCATTAGATGTGTTCACTTTTTTCCTCCAACCACCAGAATGTTTCAGTTTGATGGGAGAACTTATAGTATTGTGGTAGGCTTCTGGTGACTAGTTCCACTCCCAAGGGTGTTTAAATTCTGTGAAGAAGGACCCCTGTCGTCAAATAGAAAATACTTCAGGACTCTGTCGTCAAATACAAAATACTTCACTCACTGAAATACAAACGCATGTACTTAAGTTTTGTCTTCCTCTGCTGCAGATATCTTCTTCCTGCACATGCTAGCCGCCTGCCTTATTCCCCTAGAGGTCTGCAAAAGTCTGACCGCTCCACATGCTGATGAGGTCGTATTGGTATACAGCCCGATAGTTACTGACTACATAGTGTGTGCGTTATTTAAAAGTAGAATATTAGCTTTTTCTGAGGAGTCAAGTACCCGCTATCAATTGCTTAGCATATCTACCAAATCTTGCTGTCATACAATAATTACAGCCTACGCTAAAACTCTGTGAGTAGCTGCACTTTAATTACAACCACTCGCTATAAAGTTAGACATGTAGGTTAACAAACGTACTGCTTCACTTTCACTGGGTAAACTATTTATTATAGTGAGGTCGCCCGCAATGGTCATAAAAAACAAGCTCTAATCAATGGAAATACTGTTATCACACATTGATTAGTGAGTTGTTCGCACGTAAGGTTATCTGTATGGGTCACCAACTACACTGCTGTTAAAAAAAAAAAAAAAAAAAAAAGAAGAAGAAGTTCCCGTAGAGGTTTCCAATTCACTTAGGATTTGTTGTTACAGCATTGCGTATGGAATACATGAAATGATTACATTTACAGATTAACAGTACAGTCGGTTCCGAGGACCAGGAATCGATCCATGCTGAAACACCCATATTAGTAAGTGGTGTAGCCTCCAAGGGCGGCAATGCAGGTACTGTCTCCGGCATCCGGTCGATCATACTTGAATACGTTACGCCACCCCTGCTCGACTTGTTTACGTAGTTGTATAATAGTTGTTGGCTGACGATTAGCACGAGTCACTTCTTGTGCCTTCGTTCCCACAGCTTCTTGACTGGAAACAAGTCCGGAGATCGTGCTGACCAGGGAAGTTGCTACACGTCTTACAGAACACGTTGAGTTTCACAGGTATTGTGTGGGCGAGCATCAACGTGATGCAACAACACATCACCCTCCTGTTACAAGAACGACAAAGGAACGGGCCTAACTACATTCTGCACGTACCGAGGGCTGATTAGAGCACATGCAGAAATACCAGAGGTGAACCACAGTTGTAGCTTATCGTGCTGTAGATCATAACTCCTGGGGTGGAACCGGTGTGTCTTGGACAACTGCAATCTACGAGACAGCGGTCACCAGGTCTATGTTGTATCCGCAAACACCATCAATTGCGTTATGCATAATCTGCGTTCATCGCTTAAGACCACGGAGCGCCATTCCATCATTCAAGTCATCTTAAGTCATCTCCCGACGGCACCACTGGAACTGTGCACGTCGATGCTGTGTGATGGTGTGCTTGCCTGTAGTCCCACTGGCAATAACCAGTTTGCTACAATTCGTGTTGACACGTCTGGGCTCACAAAACCCTTATCTGTCTTAAATTAAATTTTCCCTGGGGAAATTTAAGTCTGTAATTCATCTACGATAACGTTGGAAGCTGAAGAAGGGAACTAAACTTTTTGCTGCACTCGAGACTCGAACCCGGGTCTTCTGGCTCACTTTTTTTTTTTTAAATCTCATTTTGTTCGTTTTCGTTCGTTGTATTTGCTTTGGGCGGACGTCGAGAGACACCCGTTTCAGTTCGTTGTTGATCCATTAACTCAGTTTTTTTATTACAGAGGGCAGCTAGCCCTCTGACCGAACACGCTGAGCTACCGTGCCGGCTTGCTTACTAGGCAGATATGCTGACCAGTACAGCACTACAGCATGACGGGCAACAGAGCTGCACGAACTACCCAAGTCAATTACCCTCCCCAACACAAACTCCAATTCACATCTCCCCTTGTATTGTCACTATTACCAGGGCTCTCCAACATTGGAATAGCACATTGGACGTAATGGGGCTGTATTACTTATGATCGTATAGATCTTAAATTAAATTTTCCCTGAGACATTTAAGACTCTAATTTATCTACGGTAACGTTGGAAGCCTTCTTGCTTACTAGGTAGATCTACCTAGTAAGCAAGAAGACGGGGTCGAGTCCCGGATGCAGCACAAATTTTATTTCACTTCTTCAGCTTCCAGCGTTATATCTGCCTAGTAAGCAAGAAGACCCGGTTTCGAGACCCGGCTGCAGCACAAATTTTAATTTACTTCTTCAGTTTGCAACGTTATCGTAGATAAATTAGAGACTTAAATGTCTGAGGGAAAATTTAATTTAAGATCTATACGATCACTTGTAGTACAGCACTTCCCCATTACGTCCAGTGCTGGGGCGCTATTCCAATGTCGGTAAGCCCTGGTAATAGTGACATTATAAGGGGAGATGTGAATTGCAGTTTGTGTTGGGGAGGATATTTGACTTGGGTAGTCCGTGCAGCTCTGTTGACCATAATGCTGTGGTGGTGTAATGGTCATCACATCTGCCTAGTAAGCAAGAAGACCCGTGTTCAGCACAGATTTTAATTCACTTCTCCAGCTTCCAACCTCTTATCTGTGTTGTGGTAGTTGTATGATATGTTACTGCTGCCCTTAGAACACAACGATCCTTGCGGCGTCTGAGCTGCGTGGACGTACAGAACCTCATCTGCGCGTGTGAGGATGTTCACGTGACCACTGATACCAGCATCGTCGCACAACTGACGCAGCACGTCCAACTTGTGTGGCAGTTCTCCGAAAGAACCATCGCGCCAGTCGGAAGGCCACAGTTGGCTGCAGGAAGCAGGAGTCTTCGTGGCATGGTTGCCTGCTTGCTTCAAATGTCTGCACCACACTAATCCTTGTAGCTGTGAGCGTTCCCTGTTACAGGGAAGGTAGAGACGGCGCTCTGGTAGCTCTGTCACTAGGCCATCTGTTGCTGGACGACGTTGAAACCATTATCAGCGCATTATCGCCCAGGTGGCACATGCCGTCATCGGATCAAAATGACGTCGTCTTTCCAGGTGTAGTAATTTTTTTTTTCTGGCGATGTATAAAGTTTCGCTGCAATCGAAAGCCTGTTTCTAATCGAACAAAATCGTAAATCTGTTATCATACGAAGTACGGTGTAATACTTTTTGATGAAATGTTTAACATACTTGTTAGGCTATCTGTATGAGTTGTGAAATGTAGTATTTCTCAACAATCTAAATCTTCCACAAGATTTCGGGATTGCAGCTGGATCTCGTTGACTTCTTTCCACGATATTTCGACTGACAACCTTACAGCCATCTTCAGGCGAGTGTTTGACACGTACAGGAACCTTGATAAAGACCCTGCTCGGAGAGTAGAAAGGAAAACGTCAGAGTTGCTAAACTCCTCTTCTCTGCCGCAAGAAGTTGTGAAAAGATTGAGACCTCACAGTTCTGTTCCACTGAGGTTATATCGTCTTCCAAAGATCCATAAGGATAATGTGCCCTTACGCCCCATAGTGAGCAATGTCGGTGCTCCGACATATGATTTATCTAGTCATCTGGCTTCGCTTCTGAGACCTTTTGTTGGCAAATGTACGAACCATATTTGCAACTCTGCTGACTTTATCAACAGACTGAGAACACTACAGCTGAAGGATTCGGACTTATTAGTAAGTTTCGATGTCGTTTCACTCTTCACGAGGGTCCCTCTTTTGGATTCATTGTCACTTATCGGCAATAAGTTTACGGCCGATATAACGGCACTGTTTCACCCTGCCCTTTCCTCTACTTACTTTCTATTGAGCAACTTGACGGGGTTGCCATGGGTAGTCCTCTGTTTCCTCTGGTAGCAAACTTTTATATGCAAGACTTTGAGGAGAGGGCTCTCGATTCGGCGATGTTTAAACCAACAGTCTTCTGGTGATACGTGGACGATACGTTTGTAGTGTGGCCTCACGGTGAAGAAGAGCTGTCACGGTTTTTACAACATCTGAATTCCATCCACACAAACATTCAGTTTACGATGGAAGTTGAGAAGGATGGTTGCCTACCATTTCTGGACGTCATGGTTAATCGCAAGGTAGATGGGTCATTGGGGCAATCTGCCTATCGAAAACCCACGCATACGGTCCTGTACCTGCTGGCGTATGGCTGTCATCACCCGTCACAAACTGTGGGCATCCTTCGAACGTTGGTGCATAGGGCACATATCGTGTCTGATGAAGACAGTCTTGCAGACGAATTAGAGCACTTGAAATCTGTATTTCAACATAATGGATATTCTGCACATCGGGTCAGTACTACTTTAAGGATGAAAAAACGTGATCACCCACAAGATCAAGAGGATAAGGAGGTGTTTATGTCCAGAGCATTTCTCCCATATATCGGTAACATTTCATCGAAAGTAGGCAGAATTTTAAAGAAACATCTTGTGAAAGCAATCTTCCGGCCACCTACAAAGACTCGTGCTCTTCTCGGCTCAGCCAAGGATGATCTGGGATTACGGAAGGCTGGAATTTATAAAATACCTTGCGAGTGTGGGAAAACCTACATTGGTCAGACCACACGCACAGTACACGACCGCTGCGTTGAACATGAGCGCCACACTCGCCTTTTACAGCCCAGTAAGTCGGCCATAGCCGAACATTGTATTTCCACAGGACATACTATGGATTATTCTGCCACGAAAATCTTGGCCCCATCGAGATCCTTCTGGGATTCAGTTGTTAAGGAATCCGTGGAAATACGTTTGGTGGAGAATCTCATTAATAGTGATGGCGGCTTTTTATTGAATAAGGCCTGGGACCCGTTGATTTCTTTAATATCAACCAAAAGAAAACTTTTTATGGCTTCTGACATGTCGAGCGACAAGTAATTTTAATTTTAATATTGAAATTGTGCATTTTATTGTTTTGGACACGTCTGCGTGCATGTTTTACATGTATCACGCATTCGTTTGTGCTCCATAGATGCAGTAATATTGTAGAGGGCCTTGGAATCGACAGGTGGCGCGCATGCAACGGTAACTTGCGCATGCGCGTCTTGCGTCACTTTTACATATAAATAGAGCGACTTGCACTAGCAATCTCCAGTGTCAAACACTCGCCTGAAGATGGCTGTAAGGTTGTCAGCCGAAATAGCGTGGAAAGAAGTCGACGAGATCCGGCTGCAATCCCGAAATCTTGTGGAATATTCGATACGCCGGGAAAATTTCAAGAGTCAATCTAAATCTTGTTACTAATGAAAGAAAACTTTATCAAGTAGAGCGCAGGTTAATTGTTTACCACAGTTGTGAGGTCATGCACGTTTGCTGATATTATTCTTTAAGGTGCGATTAGCGCAATTTCTGGCAGACGTTTTGAAAATTAACCCAAATGACAACATTTCTGGTGAGGGTGGATCATGGTTATACTGCTATTTTGTGACGCATTTTAGTTCTTTAAACTGTTTGGTCTAGTAACTACGCTGGTCGCAATGTATACTATCCTCTTGGACTGTCAGAGTTTTCAGACCAGCCCGCTTAGTCTACACTGCAGGTGAGAGGTGCAGAAAATGCACAATGGGCGAAATAACTCTTGCCGGTATTGTAAAGGTAGAAGGCAAGGGTTATCCGTCTCTTTACGCTCTGCACTTGATAATGGGCATACGCAAAAATTATTTAATGACAACAACTTAATTCCGAATTACTAAGAAAATGATGGACTGATTGCTATGTGAAAGGGCTCGCTAAGACAACATGGTCTGAGGACGTCTGATGATTGGCATCTGCCGCCCTTCGACTCTGCACTACGGACGTCCTCCATCGACGTCTTCCGCTGAACAAATGTGCATTATCGTATTTGGATGTGAGAAAGGACTCGTCGTTGATCTCAAGGACAATGAAGTTAACTTGTTTCATCATGCAGTGAATGTTATTACAGCATTGTTACTGTTGGCGATGGTGGTGAGATGACCACATTATTCCTTACATAAAAGATGAGCAACATTTGTTACTGGTACAGTATTTGACAATGTAGGAAAGGAGATTTAATGTTACAATGATCCGACTGTTGTATTTTTATTGCATCCTAACCATTTCAGAATGTCCTTATTTCCCTTCTTCCTCATCACTTCTTCTACAAGACAGGTGTGAGGATAGTTATTGTTTTTTATAACTCATGTCCAAAAAAGGAGCCAGTAATATTGTACAACTGGTTGTCGTGCCTAATATATTTCTTGGATTTGTTTCTTGGACTTCAACTACCTTAAACATTTCAGCTGATCAATCTGGAATATAACCTTTATCAAAAACTACTTTGTGCCCGCCGATTCTTACAAAATCTCCCACCTTAAATATCTTTTTGGACTTACCTACAGTCAGTATTTTAATTTTTACAATACATAATAGTTCATTATCATTAACATAACACGGCTGAATGTTAGTTGTAGAACGCTTCGCTTCTTATGTTTATCAATTAAATACGGGAGGAGGTCGACTCATCGGACAGAGACTATAGTTATAAATTCTTTGAACATCATTTCCTTCAGGATTCTTTTAAGTCGTTCACCGACGGAAGCCTTGAAATCAGAATAAACGGAACAACGACAGTCTCTTCATTAAAGATCTAAATCTAGAATTATAAAATCCATTACTGAAAGCTTGTTGCAGGAAAGCAGGAAGTCTCTTAAAACTTTTGTATAGCTTTTCAAAAGCTTTTGAAACTTCATTTCTAGTTTTTGTCTTTAAAACTACTGCCCAAGCGTATTTTGAATACACGTTACAGCAAGCTGAAAAAGAGAGAGTTAGAGAGAAGTGATGTATACGTGCACATGATAAATCCCTTCTCTCAAAAATGTTTCTCTTCTTCATACCTCTTCTGAGTTACCACAGATGACGTGCCACTGATCTCATGTGTACTAAGATTGCAGTACACGCGAGGTGCCTATTTGCTTCCAGCGCCCTGCGTGGAATTCGTAAGTTCTGATGAAAGTTTACCAACCTACAGTCTTCTATAGTTGTTGTCCACTGCGCAGAAAACAGCACGTAGGTCGTGAATCTGAAATCTCGAGGCTGTAACGAACTCTTAGTGAGGAACTGTTGTTTTAGAAATGATTTAATTTCCAATCAGTTCGTTTATACAGGATGCCACTTGCTCTTTATTAGCAGAACACGAGAAATTGCACAGTAACATTCCACTTTAGAGTCACAAATTATTTCTATTTTTCAACAAATTAATGAACAGCATATTTTCGTAATTAGTGTCACAGTATTCTCAACTATATGTCCTATATTACTAATAAATCTTAGATAAAACTGAGCGCGGCAGACAACATGTCTGTCCTCCGATACTGCCGAAACAGCTCTGATCTTACAGCCGAACCACTTCGCTCGTCATCCCAGTAAGGCGCGGTCCGAACATCACCGAAGTGCTTTGTCTGCCTTTTCGTCTAACAGCTGTTTATGATTCTGCTTGTTTTTAATACTTGTGAAATAATGGAACGATAGCACGCCATTGAGAGATGCCTTGAATATGAAATGCAAGTAAATACGCTGTTTAGTTTGTCTAATGCTAATAACTGAAGATTGTCATTTTGGCGCGCAACTACCGAACGCAGCAGCCAATCGCGGAGGTCTTTTTCACGATGCCGGGAGCTAACAAACCATCTGTCATCGGTTCCTCACACCACACCACATAATCTTGCAACTGCTGCCTTCTCAACTGCTCTAAGAAGATTTTCTTGTACCTGAATACCTGAACACTATGGCTGCAAAGCGAGATCTATTACGTCAGTGACAGTGTATGTTTGTCTCCTGACTTGTATTCAGAATATGATTTCATATCCATCAAATCAGCTTCGTGCAAATCTTCAGGTTCTTTTGTAATACCCGAGTACTCTTCTAACACCGAGATGCAGTTCATAAACTATATGTGACGGTCATTGCAAAAGTAGGACCTGAGCCGTGATAACCTCGAAGCCACAAACCACATAGCAACAGGGTGTAAAGGCACGAGACTAGGAAGTAGACATTCATATGAAATCGCCCAAAACTATTACCGTGCTCATTAAATCGTAAGTTTCTGTTTGTATCAGGTTTCATGATCACTTGCATTGTACTGCTTTGGATAGTGATTAGCAGGTTTTTTTTTTACTATGGTGGAGCAATAATATTCTGATTGGATGAATCATTTGGGAAAGGGTTTTGAATAAAAACCCGAAACTAGTCTTCATCAAGTAAAAAAAAAGCTATTTTGCGACTTTGGTTGTTCGTCGTATAGAACAAAAAATCATAAGGCTATCAAAAGACCGCACAATGATGTAAGAGGGCTGACAACAACATCAGCTTCACGTATTAAACGATCTGAGAGAAAAATGACGTCAAAGTGACGTCACAGCACTGGACGGGTTTTACCATGGCAGCAAAGTGCAATGCAGGAACGTCACATTAGTTTGAATAACAAATGTAGGTGCTTAACATCAAAATAAATTACTTATCCACAGGCAACATTATGCAGAGGCCAGAACCTTTGACTTCAACAAAGATCATAATATCATTTATAATTACCTGACACTCTCTACCAGTGTAAAAAATCTTTCTAAACAGAAGTTTTATTCCCAGATCGCATTTGATACATATCCTGATCACTAGTTCCGGTAAAGTTATATTGCCACCTTCAGATCACACCTAGGGGCTTTATAATTCACGTATCAGATGATCTGAAGATGGCAACTTAATTTTACAGAATCTAGTAATCAGGGTGTGTATAGACTTCATTGGTTCATGGACGTTGCGTCGGATAATGTTGTGGAAGCTGGACAATATTTCAACGAGATAGCTGTTCGCCATTTTCAGCTGCTTACTGACGTGTTACTGCAGTGGCTCTGCAATATACACACTGGCTCGGTAGAAGGGAGGGTCTATAACATTATTGTTGGCGAATAATGGAGCACGGCGACATCCACTGCCCCCTGCCGGAGGAACGGGCCACATTCTTCCCGTGGGAGAAGCGCGGCCGCAAATTCGCTGCCCAGCGCACGCGCAGGCAGTGTTGGCGCCCAGTTTAAGTGTGCGGACTCCGATTCCCCGTCTGTGTTGACTCGGATTCGTTTGTATGCGGCCGACGATGCCTTACGACAGCCAGTGCTGGTTCCCATACCTTGCTGAATTGAAATCCCGTATCGCTATTAAGCAGGTTGTTACTTGTATGTATTTCGACTGATTCTTTAGTGATGAGTCCCAGTACGTGGAGGCGGACGAAAGGATCTACATGCTATGTCCTGTGTCAAGAAACAGTACAGCAACAGGTGACTTTTCTGGATGACCTAATCTGGTGTGGCGTCTATGTTTAGCGCATCTATGTTTAATAGTGCGACACGTCTGGCTAATGTGTTATTTCCCACACTGGCACGGGATTTTACATACACTACTGGCCATTAAAATTGCTACAACAAGAAAGAATGCAGATGATAAACGGGTATTCATTGGACAAAATATATTATCCTAGAACTGACATGTGATTACATTTTCACGTGACTGGGTGCATAAATCCTGAGAAATCAGTACCCAGAACAACCACCTCTGACCGTAATAACGGCCTTGATACGCCTGGGCATTGAGTCAAACAGAGCTTGGATGGCGTGTACAGGTACAGCTGCCTACATCTACACTCCTGGAAATGGAAAAAAGAACACATTGACACCGGTGTGTCAGACCCACCATACTTGCTCCGGACACTGCGAGAGGGCTGTACAAGCAATGATCACACGCACGGCACAGCGCACACACCAGGAACCGCGGTGTTGGCCGTCGAATGGCGCTAGCTGCGCAGCATTTGTGCACCGCCGCCGTCAGTGTCAGCCAGTTTGCCGTGGCATACGGAGCTCCATCGCAGTCTTTAACACTGGTAGCATGCCGCGACAGAGTGGACGTGAACCGTATGTGCAGTTGACGGACTTTGAGCGAGGGCGTATAGTGGGCATGCGGGAGGCCGGGTGGACGTACCGCCGAATTGCTCAACACGTGGGGCGTGAGGTCTCCACAGAACATCGATGTTGTCGCCAGTGGTCGGCGGAAGGTGCACGTGCCCGTCGACCTGGGACCGGACCGCAGCGACGCACGGATGCACGCCAAGACCGTAGGATCCTACGCAGTGCCGTAGGGGACCGCACCGCCACTTCCCAGCAAATTAGGGACACTGTTGCGCCTGGGGTATCGGCGAGGACCATTCGCAACCGTCTCCATGAAGCTGGGCTACGGTCCCGCACACCGTTAGGCCGTCTTCCGCTCACGCCCCAACATCGTGCAGCCCGCCTCCAGTGGTGTCGCGACAGGCGTGAATGGAGGGACGAATGGAGACGTGTCGTCTTCAGCGATGAGAGTCGCTTCTGCCTTGGTGCCAATGATGGTCGTATGCGTGTTTGGCGCCGTGCAGGTGAGCGCCACAATCAGGACTGCATACGACCGAGGCACACAGGGCCAACACCCGGCATCATGGTGTGGGGAGCGATCTCCTACACTGGCCGTACACCACTGGTGATCGTCGAGGGGACACTGAATAGTGCACGGTACATCCAAACCGTCATCGAACCCATCGTTCTACCATTCCTAGACCGGCAAGGGAACTTGCTGTTCCAACAGGACAATGCACGTCCGCATGTATCCCGTGCCACCGAACGTGCTGTAGAAGGTGTAAGTCAACTACCCTGGCCAGCAAGATCTCCGGATCTGTCCCCCATTGAGCATGTTTGGGACTGGATGAAGCATCGTCTCACGCGGTCTGCACGTCCAGCACGAACGCTGGTCCAACTGAGGCGCCAGGTGGAAATGGCATGGCAAGCCGTTCCACAGGACTACATCCAGCATCTCTACGATCGTCTCCATGGGAGAATTGCAGCCTGCATTGCTGCGAAAGGTGGATTTACACTGTACTAGTGCCGACATTGTGCATGCTCTGTTGCCTGTGTCTATGTGCCTGTGGTTCTGTCAGTGTGATCATGTGATGTATCTGACCCCAGGAATGTGTCTTTAAAGTTTCCCCTTCCTGGGACAATGAATTCACGGTGTTCTTATTTCAATTTCCAGGAGTGTACATCTACATCCATACTCCGCAAGCCATCTGACGGTGGCCCATGCAGCTTCAACACGATACCACTGTTCATCAAGAGTAGTGACTGGCGTATTGTGATGAGCCAGTTGCTCGGCCACCATTGACCAGACGTTTTCAGTTGGTGAGAGATCTGGAGAATGTGCTGGCCAGTGCAGCAGTCGAACATTTTCTGTATCCAGAAAGGCCCGTACAGGACCTGCAACATGCGGTCGTGCATTTTCCTGCTGAAATGTAGGGTTTCATAGGGATCGAAAGAAGGCTAGAGCCATGGGTCGTAACGCATCTGAAATGTAACGTCCACTGTTCAAAGTGCCGTCAATGCGAACAAGAGGTGACCAAGACGTGTAGCCAGTGGCATCCAATACCATCACGCCGGGTGATACGCGAATATGGCGATGACGAATACACGCTTCCAATGTGCGTTCACCGCGATGTCGCCAAACACGGACGCGACCATCATGATGCTGTAAACAGAACCTGGATTCATCCGAAAAAATGACGTTTTGCCATTCGTGCACCCAGGTTCGTCGTTGAGTACACCATTGCAGGCGCTCCTGTCTGTGATGCAGTGTCAAGTGTAACCGCAGCCATGGTCTCCCAGCTGATAGTCCATGCTGCTGCAAACGTCGTCGAACTGTTCGTGCAGATGGTTGTTGTCTTGCAAACGTCCCCATCTGTTGACTCAGGGATCGAGATGTAGCTGAACGACCCGTTACAGCCATGCGGATCTGTTGATCTGTTGTAGAATTTTAGAACATGTCTTTTGCTCGAGTATCATGTCGTTTTTGGAAACTCAGAATCTACTATGTAGGAATCAACATGGATTCCGGAAACAGCGATCGTGTGAAACCCAACTCGCATTATTTGTTCATGAAACCCAGAAAATATTAGATACAGGCTCCCAGGTAGATGCCATTTTCCTTGACTTCCGGAAGGCGTTCGATACAGTTCCGCACTGTCGTCTGATAAACAAAGTAAGAGCCTACGGAATATCAGACCAGCTGTGTGGCTGGATTGAAGAGTTTTTAGCAAACAGAACACAGAATGTTGTTCTCAATGGAGAGACATCTACAGACGTTAAAGTAACCTCTGGCGTGCCACAGGGGAGTGTTATGGGACCATTGCTTTTCACAATATATATAAATGACCTAGTAGATAGTGTCGGAAGTTCCATGCGGCTTTTCGCGGATGATGCTGTAGTATACAGAGAAGTTGCAGCATTAGAAAATTGTAGCGAAATGCAGGAAGATCTGCAGCGGATAGGCACTTGGTGCAGGGAGTGGCAACTGACCCTTAACATAGACAAATGTAATGTATTGCGAATACATAGAAATAAGGATCCTTTATTGTATGATTATATGATAGCGGAACAAACACTGGTAGCAGTTACTTCTGTAAAATATCTGGGAGTATGCGTGCGGAACGATTTGAAGTGGAATGATCATATAAAATTAATTGTTGGTAAGGCGGGTACCAGGTTGAGATTCATTGGGAGAGTCCTTAGAAAATGTAGTCCATCAACAAAGGAGGTGGCTTACAAAACACTCGTTCGACCTATACTTGAGTATTGCTCATCAGTGTGGGATCCGTACCAGATCGGGTTGACGGAGGAGATAGAGAAGATCCAAAGAAGAGCGGCGCGTTTCGTCACAGGGTTATTTGGTAACCGTGATAGCGTTACGGAGATGTTTAACAAACTCAAGTGGCAGACTCTGCAAGAGAGGCGCTCTGCATCGCGGTGTAGCTTGCTCGCCAGGTTTCGAGAGGGTGCGTTTCTGGATGAGGTATCGAATATATTGCTTCCCCCTACTTATACCTCCCGAGAAGATCACGAATGTAAAATTAGAGAGATTAGAGCGCGCACAGAGGCTTTCAGACAGTCGTTCTTCCCGCGAACCATACGCGACTGGAACAGGAAAGGGAGATAATGACAGTGGCACGTAAAGTGCCCTCCGCCACACACCGTTGGGTGGCTTGCGGAGTATAAATGTAGATGTAGATGTAGATGCGGATAAGATGCCTGTCATCTCGACTGCTAGTGATACGAGGCCGATGGGATACAGCACGGCGTTCCGTATTACCCTCCTGAATCCACCGATTCCATATTCTACTAACAGTCATTGGATCTCGACCAACGCGAGCAGCAATGTCGCGATACGATAAACTGCAATCGCGATCGGCTACAATCCGACCTTTATCAAAGTCGTAAACGTGATGGTACGCATTTCTCCTCCTTACACGAGGCATTACAACAACGTTTCACCAAGCAACGCCGGTCAACTGCTGTTTGTGTATGAGAAATCGTTTGGAAACTTTCCTCATGCGAACACGTTGTAGGTGTCGCCACCGGCGCCAAACTTGTGTGAATGCACTGAAAAGCTAATCATTTGCATATCGTAGCATCTTCTTCCTGTCGGTTAAATTTCACGTCTGTAGCACGTCATCTTCGTGGTGTATCAATTTTAATGGCCCCTAGTGAATATCCGTGGACTCCTCAGCCGTAGGTTGTCTTTAACAGAACCCAGCATCGGTTGCATTCGTGATAGAGGGCGGAAGACGCACTTTATTTGATGTTTCTTGAACAGCCTGCATATCTTGAACACATCCCACACAGGGTAGAAAATCCATCTTCGCGGAGTTTTCCGTTTCTGCATCAGCACGTCAGTAGGCACCTGAAGACGACGAGTAGCTGTCTCGCTGAAATATTGTGCTGCTCCGACAAACATTATCCGACGCAACAATCGTGAACCAATGAAGCAGTTATTACATGGGAAAAGCCTCAAAGAGCGCATCAGGATATGTATAAACTGCGGCTGGGCAATAAAACTTCTGTTTTGGAAGCTTTTTTTGCATAATATCATTTGAAGACCACAAAATTCGTTAGTACCGTTATCAGATGACATTATCTGTGCTTGGCTGTGCTTGAACATATACAGCCGTAGCACTGTTACGGTAAAATGGTAAAGTCAGATGGCATTGTTGGCTGTGGAGTCCCGAAGGGCAGGTTCAGCCGCTTAATTTAAAATGTTTCCCCTATCCTTCGCGCACGATTCCTTCACGGAGTGCGGGATTTGTGTATTTCAGTGTACGTCATATTTTTAGGAGACTGTAATAGGTGTGTGTGTGTGTGTGTGTGTGTGTGTGTGTGTGTGTGTGTGTACCGTGCTTTTATATTGGGACTAGAGAAACTAGTTCCGGTAGATAGCCTCCTCCTCTCGGTTAGCACTGAGGGGTCTTTCGACCTTAAATTTGCAATCAGACGGACGGATCGCCATCAACAGTGTCACGTGACCTCACTTAGTCGGACACTGCAGAGAATTTTGGAATTTAAACTATAACAGTGACGCAAAGCCTGCTGATGGAGTTTCGCCACAATCCTTCGTCCTGTCTGATGTAAAGAGAATTATCGTGTGGCGTCCCAAGATGGTTACACACCCAAGTAATGGCCAAGATCGAGTTTGTTAAACTTCCGGAGAACCAGTGTATTCTTTAACGCAAAGCCGTTGGCTTCTTTTATGGTTATTATTCCTGTATGCTTGCGGGACCATTATCAATGCAAGTAAGTTTTTTCAACTGCTTGATGCTACTGATACCTTCCTCAAGAGTCTTCTGCTTTTCGTCACTGGCATCTTGTAAGTGAACTATATAGTATCGGGACTAGGTCGTGATAGTATGGTATTAAATGATGCTACACTCTCTGAACAAATTAAGGTCCGCAGCTCGCTGTCGTGCGGTAGTGTTCTCGCTTCCCGCGCCCGGATTCCCGGGCTCGATTCCCGGCGGGGTCAGGGATTTTCTCTGCCTCGTGATGACTGGGTGTTGTGTGATGTCCTTAGGTTAGTTACGTTTAAGTGGTTCTATGTTCTAGGGGACTGCTGACCATAGATGTTAAGTCCTATAGTGCTCAGAGCCGTTTGATTTGAACAAATTACGGGGAATATAAAGAAATAAATGTTTGTTGGATTGGGAGAGCAGTAGGTCAAGAAGACTAATTCATGGTGCCCATATGTTCGTGAAACACATTGGTTCGTAGGCAATATGTTTTGTGTGGATTTGGTCCAAAATAGTTAGAAGTTAGTTTCGAGAACGAACCATGTTAGCCGGTCGTGGTGGCCGAGCAGTTCTAGGCGCTACAGTCTGGAACCGAGCAACCGCTACGGTCGCAGGTTCGAATCCTGCCTCGGGCATGGCTGTGTGTGATGTCCTTACGTTAGTTAGGTTTAAGTAGTTCTAAGTTCTAGAGGACTGATGACCTCAGAAGTTAAGTCCCATAGTGCTCTGAGCCATTCGAACCATTTTTTAACCATGCTAGTCGGTATCGAAAGTATCAATGCGAACCGTTTTTGTACAATGACACCATGTCTCACATGACCGAGGGATGAATGAAGATTATTAGTGACATGAAATTGGCATAATGTGAAAGCAGAAATAAATTATTTTTGTTATTGAATAAAGGAGAAAAAGTCTCATTGCTTCTTGTTCAGCCTAAATTTTTATGGGTCGACGAAAATTTCATCGTTTCCCTTACTGAGCGAGGTGGTGCAGTTGTTAACACATTAGACTTGTCTTTGGGAGGACAGCGGTTCAAATCCCCTTCCGATTATACGCAATTAGGTTTTCGTCGTCGAAACTGATTGACCCCTCTGAAAACGACACGGCACTCTTCTATTCAGAACTTGGGCTCCTTCTTCTATGACCTAATTGTCGGTGGAATCCCGTACCTTCCTTCCTTTGGTTTCATGGGTCGTCATTAAGTTACAGCTTAACGTTAAGCCGGTTGTTGATTGTGGTGGTTTGTAGGTTAGGGAACGCTCAACGACGAGGATATCAGCCTCCATTTTGTACCGAGCAACTACCAGCTAGCGTAAATTATTTCGTCTAAAGCCGGGATGGAGTATCAGTAGAAGCACGTTCTGGGCTTTATTCCATAAATCCACCTGTGAGGGTAGGAATATTTTGGTATTAGGCGGAAGAAACAGCACACTGGAAGTGGTTTGTAAAATCTGACCAAATATGTGAATACGGATGTTGCTGAGGCAGTCGCACCTGCGCAGGTGTTAGGTGGACAAATTTTTCAATAAATTTTCGTGAAAAACTCAGAAGACCATATCCAACAAGGAATGCACAAGCTTATGAAAGTATCACAGAAATATAATTTGGCCACGTCAACTACGATGGCTAAAGTGATGGGTTCAGAAGAAGTGTACCAGTTTGCGCGAACATAATTATTATAGCGAAACAATAAATCTACCCAACAAATCCTATATTTGGATTTAAATATTACATGCCTGTCAGTTGTGGTATTGCTTCAACGTCACAAAAATTGCAGTAACTGCGTGTTACAATAAAATGAAATTTGCGTAGTACCATACGGGAGACAGATTTGAATTTCTGCAAAGAAATGGTGGGGCCGGCATTGCTTTATGAAACAATGTTGGACACATTACAACACAACAGTTCAGAAGAGTAAAAAGCGCTGAAGTAAAGTTTCTTAGCTGAGTATGCCTAGACATTTCGGAACGGAACCAGAAATGGTTTGATCTTTGATGATGTTGATAGCTTCGCAACAAACTAGCGAGGCTGGCGACCTTTCTTAACAACTGGAGTGATAGTAGATTGAAAGCACATGGGGATCACACGCCGCAGAGCTGTTCTTGCTATTGATTTTGCTTCATGATGTAACTATATAATTACTTTTTAGCAAATCGAAAACAACCTTCTTTTGGTATTCAAGAAAATGGAGAGGGAATGTACAATTATTCGGTTACCCAACGCCCCTTTCAAAAATACGAACGTGAAATATCACAAGAGTATTGAAATGAGCGCTTCGACAAGCAATTCGTAATCGCAGTAATAACGTTGGACAGTCTTATTTTTCAAAATAATCCATAAGCTTGAATGCAGCAATAAAAGTGAAATGATGCAGTTATAGCGATTAACAGGTGGCAGCTTACGATTTATAGGTTCTTCGCTTCCACAGGCTGTGAGGGTAAGTTTATTTATAAAGATCACTTCATTGCAAGACAAGTGGAATACACAGAGTCTAAGATTCGAAATAATGCTTTTTCTTTTTCTTTTTAATTAATCGAAAGAGCAGTGTGAGATCACCGTAGTAAATTTACTGCAGTCAAGGAAGTCGGAAAAAAAGGACAGTTCCCATCCAGTTAACTGAAAGCGTTATTAATCAAAACATTGCGAAGCAATGTTGAATCTCTGTTTCTCGTTTCGTTTCAAGATCGGACATTAACGAACTGCCGGCATCGAAGTGTAAAATAAGGCTTCTTATTCCTTCTGTGTTTATATGTTTCAGTACTCCCACGAATGAAGAGGAAGAATTACTGTGGAGATGTGAACTTTCAATGCATATTTCACACAAATTAATATTATAAACCAGTATTCTGCTTCCTGGGAGCGACGAGGAGGTATTACAGCAGAGCGCTTTGCAATGTACGTGTGTGTTCGTCCCAGTGGAGCCACGCTATTCGCTAACAGGTCTGCCACCTACAGTAGCCATCTGTATTCCCACATGGACTTGTGATCCCACTAAGCATTTAACGGCTCGAAAATATTTACTGGTTGAAAGTAACAAACAAAATAATTATTTCTACACGCTTCATCAGGTAGTATCACTAATCTAACAGGCGAGAGGGTTTGAACACCATTAGAGAACTCCAAAGAGACAACTAAAGTAATTGTAATTACTGTAAAGGACTTGTTATCTCATTGTGAGTGTCTGATCACATTCATGAAAAAAGCTCACCTACCATTTTTACATTATCATGGGGTGACAGACAGTAGCATGCACCGGCAACGATCATAACAATAATCTTTCCGTTCTTTTAGTATGTACACATACGACCAGGTAGCGATTTTTTCGGTCGTGGATGGTCTTTCTTCAGGGCGAAATACGAAAACTTGAAAGTGAGTATATTTAGATTCACGTGATACTGAAGTTCAGACGTACCAGCAAACAGATCTAAAGAGGGGCTAACACGCCATAGTACAGTTGCGTCATTAGTGTGCCAGTAAAGAGAGGTACGTGAAAAATATATAACAGTATTCACCGTATTTGTTATCTCTACAACTATCTGTCCCGGAAAAATATCGTTTTTTGATATGCAGCAGATAAAATATTTATCACAATGTGAAATATTTTAACCCTTGGACGCACAACTGACGTCTTTTGGATCCGGTAACCTTAAATACTATTAATAAACTGTCTTAAAATAGTTTTTTTTTAGTTTACATTTTATGTAATCCTTGCAAAAGCAATTGACTTTTTTTTAGGAAGAACGTTATTTGGTGCGAGTCAAATAAATGGTTTTTCCTTATTAATTTTGTTGTCCTACTCGTCTAATGCATGGCAGGGGTCTTTCAGACCCCTTGGTAAAAAAGTCATCTTTCGTGTAGCTTATTTATCAGTGATGTGAATAGTAACTGATTATTTACATGTGGTCTTGTGATATATTCATTTTAGCCAGGAGATCTTTGAGATTATGTGTGTCGTGTCCTGCCCACTCGTCTTATACAGGGTGCCTAGGAAGCTGTTTTCACGGATTGCTAGACAACAATTTCAGCAGAATCTTATTAATAGAGTTAATTACAGTAGATTAAATTGACAATACTTAATTTTGCGTTCAAAAATGGTTAAAAATGGTTCAAATAGCTCTGAGCACTATGGGACTTAACAGCTGAGGTCACAGGTCCCCTAGACTTAGAACTGCTTAAACCTAACTAACCTAAGGACAGCACACACGTCCATGCCCGAGGCAGGATTCGAACCTGCGACCGTAGCAGCAGTGCGGTTCCGAAATGAAGCGCCTGGAACCGCTCGGCAACAACGGGCGGCAACTTTACGTATTTATCAAGATGGATCGCAAGGAAATGCCTACATGCAAATAATCAATGTCCACCGATATATAATATTCCCGTGCAAGAAAATAATAAATTTCACAAGTTAGAGCTAAAGCCTTTGGATCACGGCTCGCCTTCTGGCGCGGCCGTGGCTAAGCACAGAAAAGTGACGGAATCCATCCAAAATTTCTTCTGCATAATGGAAATTACGCAAATAGGCAACTGGCGGATTTCTTATCAGATATTATGATATCTAGTTCAGTCCCACAAAAAATGAAGCAATCAAAAATCATAGCACTACCCAAGCCTGGCAAGGCACCAGACCATCCTAAGAAATACCGCCCATTCGCACTATTGAGCACTATTTATAGCTTCCTTGAAAGACTTCTATACAATCGGATTAGTCCAATAATCTTTCAGAACCTTCTTCTTGAGCAAGCTGGATTCCATCCACGACGGAGCTTCACGGATCAAGTCATATCTTTAATAACATTTATTGAAGCAGGATACCAGATGAAACAGAAAACACCAGTTGCTTTCGTCAATCTAAGTGCAGCATATGATACAGTTTGGAGGCATAGACTGCTTTATAAATTATTGCAACTTGTTCCACGCAAAAGGACAACAATGCTAATTGACAACATGTTAGCTGGAAGGACACTTACTGTAACTACAAAAAAAGGCACCAGCTGCCCAAAAGTGCTGAATAACGGCTTGCCATAGAGATCCATCCTTGCTCCTCTCCTGTTTAATCTATACAGGGTGTTACAAAAAGGTACGGCCAAACTTTCAGGAAACATTCCTCACACACAAAGAAAGAAAATATGTTATGCGGACATGTGTCCGGAAACGCTTACTTTCCATGTTAGAGCTCATTTTATTACTTCTCTTCAAATCACGTTAATCATGGAATGGAAGCATACAGCAACAGAACGTACCAGCGTGACTTCAAACACTTTGTAAGAGGAAATGTTCAAAATGTCCTCCGTTAGCGAGGATACATGCATCCACGCTCAGTCGCGTAGAATCCCTGATGCGCCGATGCAGCCCTGGAGAATGGCGTATTGTATCACCGCCATCCACAATACGAACACGAAGAGTCTCGACATTTGGTACCGGGGTTGCGTAGACAAGAGCTTTCAAATGCCCCCATAAATGAAAGTCAAGAGGGTTGAGGTCAGGAGAGCGTGGGGGCCGTGGAATTGGTCCGCCTCTACCAATCCATCGGTCACCGAATCTGTTGTTGAGAAGCGTACGAACACTTCGACTGAAATGTGCAGGAGCTCCATCATGCACGAACCACATGTTGTGTCGTACTTGTAAAGGCACATGTTCTAGCAGCACAGGTAGAGTATCCCGTATGAAATCATGATAAGGTGCTCCATTGAGCGTAGGTGGAAGAACATGGGGCCCAATCAAGACATCACCAACAATGCCTGCCCAAACGTTCACAGAAAATCTGTGTTGATGACGAACATTTGCACTGAAATGAGGATTGGCACATTGTTGGATGAACCATTCGCAGAAGTGTACCCGTGGAGGCCAATCAACTGCTGATAGTGCCTGCACACGCTGTACATGGTACAGAAACAACTGGTTCTCCCGTAGTACTCTCCATACAGTGACGTGGTCAACGTTACCGTGTACAGCAGCAACTTCTCTGACGCTGACTTTAGGGTTATCGTCAACTGCACGAAGAAATGCCTCGTCCATTGCAGGTGTCCTCGTCGTTCTAGGTCTTCCCCAGTCACGAGTCATAGGGTGGAATGTTCCGAGCTCCCTAAGACGCCGATCAATTGCTTCGAACGTCTTCCTCTCGGAACACCTTCGTTCTGGAAATCTGTCTCGATACAAACGTACCGCGCCACGGCTATTGCCTCGTGCTAATCCATACATCAAATGGGCTTCTGCCAACTCCGCATTTCTAAACATTGCACTGACTGCAAAACCACGTTCGTGATGAACACTAACCTGTTAATGCAACGTACTGATGTGCTTCATGCTAGTACTGTAGAGCAATGAGTCGCATGTCAACACAAGCACAGAAGTCAACATTACCTTCCTTCAATTGGGCCAACTGGCGGTGAATCGAGGAAGTACAGTACGTACTGACGAAACTAGAATGAGCTCTAACATGGAAATTAAGCGTTTCCGGACACATGTCCACATAACATCTTTTCTTTATTTGTGTGCGAGGAATGTTTCCTGAAAGTTTGGCCGTACCGTTTTGTAACACGCTGTATATGATATCCCTCCAACACAGTCGAGAAAGTTTGGCTGTACGAAAGACTGGGCAATAGTTACCCAACCAAACTTTTGAAAATACTGAAGAAATCCTAACTTCTGATCTATATATCTTAAGCCACTATTTCCGCAAATGGAGGTTACAACCAAACTCAAATAAAACAGAAGCTTCACGTTTTCATCTGTCCAATAGCTTGGCACACAGAGCCCTCTATGTCTGTTTTGAAGGAGACATTCGTCATAATATGCACCCAAAATACCTTGGGATCACGTTAGATGGGACACTTTCTTTTAAGGGGAGCTGGAGGTGCTTATGCTGCCCATGTTAAAATCACTAAGTTTGAGGAACATTTATGAATAAACTACCAAATAGAAAAATTTGACTTTCTTTACATATAGAGTGGTTTAGTATTGCAGTTGTGACAGAGGGATTTTGGAGTACCTTTTCTAGTTTCCTTCCAATTATTTTTTTTATAAATGACACAATTTTTTTTACAAATAATTGCTTTATAATTATACTGAAATGAAACTACTGAACATATTGCCAAATGGCTGTGTTACAATGTAAGTTTGACCACTAGGAGTGCTGTATAAAAATTTCATCTCTCTAGCATGAGTGGATTTTGAAAAAATGTTCCCTATATTCGAAAAATTCTAATTTTCGGGAAATGGGTATCAAAGTTTCTCAATACATTCCTGCACTATAGAATGGATTATCAGGGTCTTCTTCTTCATTCTCCAAAAGCTTCCTCTTCAGTCTTCTTTTCTGGCCTGTTGTTACATTATACTTCATATGCCTTTCTCTTCTTTCTGCTCCTGTTATCCTTTCTCTGTCAATCTTTCTGTGCTCTTACAGTGTTCACCCCAGCTGTAAATCCTAATGCCTTCAGAACTTCACACTTCACACTGTTCCCTTGGTTGTAGGTTGCTATTGCATCATAAATGCCAAAGTGCAGTGTTTTTATGCTTACAAACACCCTTTTAGGAGTCACTTTCCAAATCAAACTGTTTATGCTCTCATTAGGATTCTGCGTCTTTCCGTGTAGACATTTGTGTAACAATTCTGGCTGTGTTAAGTCATGAAAAACTGGTTTTATTGCATTTATCACAGCTGCTGGCAAACCATGTTTGTGATCATAGTCCTTTATTGCATTATATTTGCACCAGGAATCTTTTGGGCACAGGCTGTGTTGATGGTATTCGTTGGAAGAGGCAGTATGAAGGAACAATGCCCACACTGCTTTTCGCATGTCACTAACATTAGTAGTATTTTGCCTTATAGCATACCCATAGTATCTCTGTAGACGTTCAATCACCTCATGAGTAAGCCTGCCTCTCCCTCTTATTGTCTTTCCATCACTGAGCTTACTTGAACCCAAAGTTTGTTTGAGCCTTGGAAGCCGTGCACCCATACGCTTTTGCACATGCCCAATGCATTCCAACTTTTCAACTACAAATTCATTTCCATATGGCTTCAGTTCCTCTATAGTCTTGAAACCTACCCAAGGTAGTATTTGCTAGAAGATGTCACAGGGCTATGGCCGGCCATGTGTTGCTTAGCAGAAGAACGCACTGTTTCAGTAATTGTAGTATCGCAACTTGGTATTAGTGTTAATTTTCTTTTCCCTGCGTTCTTCCTCTTCTTATATACACGGTTACTAAAACGTGGCATCGTAACCAGAACAACGCTTTACACAAGAAGTATAATACTACCAACAACAGGCGCAACACTGAACTAATTCGAAACGGTAAACAGCAAAGAGACGATGTTCTGCGCTCTTAGCGCTTCATTTGTCACAGAAAACAATGTAGCCAACCCTTGCACACTCGCTGTATGCGTAACATAAGGCGCTGTATGCGTAACAGGCCGAGAAAATCCCAAGCAGTTCGCCAGGAAGTCACAAGAGGCCCATTTCCTCTGCAGGCGTGGGGGAAAATGGTAATAACTCCACTTCTAGGGCGAGTAGAACAATAATTCAAAGTTTACATTAAAGAGGAATGTTGCAATTAATTTTCGGTAGCAAAAAAATCGTAAGTTTTTGGATTTGACCACCTCCGGCTCCCCTTAAGGAGTAGATGACACAGACATCTGCTAAGCTCAAAACCAGAAACAACAATCTCTATAAACTCTGCGGCTCTCGTTGGGGATCGTCAGCAGGCCATTTCCAGGTATCAGCCCTCGATTTGGTATACTCAGCAGGAGAGTGCTGTGCGCCTGTCTGGCAAATAGTCCACCCATAAAAAAGATGGATATACAACTTAACGAGACCATGCGCATTGTTAATGGGGTCAATACGACCTACTCCCACATACTGGCTACCTGTCTTGAGCCACGTTCCCCCTCCTGATATCAGATGGAAGAGCGTGCTACTGCGTGAATACCAGAAGATTGCTAATAACACTTACTTCCAAAAGTGAAAGACGGATTCCCTGCAGAGCGAAGAAGACTAACATCAAGACATCCCACTCTCATCACATCCAGGGCTCTCATGGAAACTGAATTCAATCCTACTGAAGAATGGAAACGCTACTGGCCACAATACTGTTCTCCACAATGTTTAAAGTTGCCCTGCATCCAGAAGAAACCCCCTGGATTCGACTAGTCTTGGGCAATTTGGACTACCTTGAACTGGATCCGAACGAGCCATGGACGATGCGCAGACTCTCTCTACAACTGGGCCAATCTTCATCCTGTGACTGTGGTGCGAAATATTAGACTTGTCCCTCTCGCTCATACAAGGATCCTTTCGTAGATTTCCACACAGCGGCGACTGATGTTATAAAATACATAAAAGATTTTGATAACCATCTATAGCTGTTGTTATTTGTGTTATTTTATGCTGGAGGGCTGTGCTTAAATGCTGATGTGCCACACGATAAATAAATATATGTGGTCTGGATAGCACATTATGTTGGCAAGATTACTGCATGCAAATGCCAGTTCGGCACTTCAACACTCATTTCTGAAAAGGGAAAAGTATTGTAAAAGCTACATTTAAGTATTATTTTGAATATCTCAAAAACGTTTCAGATGAGCGTAACATTAATTAAGCAAGGTGTTTCCCTCCTTTATTTACTGCAGGGATTCCATTTTACCTTTTAGAAGCAAAAGAACATCTGAAGTCAGTACAAGTGAGCGGAATTGTGAATCAACAATTCTTGGACGGGTTTTTTACCAGGAAAAAAACAGTGATTCAGACACTGATGGTCCCCAGGATAATGAACCTGCATTTTGTAACATTACAAGCGAAGACAGAAAATGGAACTGCTGATTTCCTTATTGGTAGCGATAGAACGCACTGGAGTACAACAACGCCACCTTGCTGCAGAATTCGAGTACACAGTATCACGAAATTTCTACCTTATCCGGTAAGAGACAGCGTAGCTCTCACTCTGAGAACGCATGAGCCTATTTTATATAGCAGTTAATGTTAGAGGACGATGTGCGATGTACTAATTTAGAAGGTAACTGCATTGCTAGTATCAAGAAAAAAAATTGTTGAATATTACATCTGAGGAAATAAACGCATTTTTAGACCCTAGCCGGCCGCTGTGGTCTAGCGGTTCTGGCGCTGCAGTCCGGAACCGCGGGACTGCTACGGTCGCAGGTTCGAATCCTGCCTCGGGCATGGGTGTGTGTGATGTCTTTAGGTTAGTTAGGTTTAAGTAGTTCTAAGTTCTAGGGGACTTATGACCTAAGATGTTGAGTCCCATAGTGCTCAGAGCCATTTGAACCATTTTTTTAGACCCTACTCAGACGAAACAAAAGAGTGTTGATTCTGCTCCAGTAAGAATTCAGTTAGATTACGTCAAGATCAACAAAGATTCCGCAATCAGATATTTGAGTATGAGGCGTAACCAGGGGCAGATATAGAATCAGATAACAATTTGCTAATGATAACGAGCAGGATGAAGTTTGAGAGAATAGTCAGTAAGAATCAACGCCGAAGAAAATGGGATACGGAAGTGCTGAGGAAAGAAAAGATATGCTTGAAGACCTCTGAGGCTATAGATGGTGCAATAAGGAAGAGCTCGGTAGGCACTTCATTAGAAAAGAAGTGGACAATCACAGAAGTTGGAGAGAAAAACACGGGTACAAAGAAGGTAACAGCGAAGAAACCATGGTTACCAGAATAAATACTTCAGGTGATCGATGCAAGAAGGGAATACATAAATGTCCAAGGAAATTCAGTAATACAGAAATACAAGTCAGTCAGGAGTGAAATAAATAGGAAGTGCAAGGGAGCTGAGGTGAAATCTCTACACGAAAAATGTGAAAAATCATGAAAGAAAGAACTATCGGAAAGACTGCAAGAGTCAAAACAACTTCACTGAAAGTAAAAACAAGGGAGGCAACATTTAGAGTGCAATGAAAATTCGAGTATTCAATACAGAGGAGAGAACAGATGTATGGAAAGAATTGACTGAAGACCTATAAGAGGAGGAAGACATGTCAGATCACCTGATAGAAGAAGAAACCATAGTCGACAGGGAATAGACAGGGCTTCCAGTAATAGAATCAGAAGTTAGAAGAGCCTTGGAAGACCTACAATCAAATAAGACAAAAGGTATTGATAACGCTCCATTGGAATGTCTAAAATCGTATGGGGAAGTGGTAACAAAACGATTACTAATGTTGGTGTGTAGAATGTATAAAGCTGGTGATATACGAGGTGCATTCAAGTTCTAAGGCCTCCGATTTATTTTCTAATTAACTACTCAACCAAAATCGATGAAACTGGTGTTACTTCTCGACGTAATCGCCCTGCAGACGAACACATTTTTCACAACGCTGACGCCATGACTCCATGGCAGCGGCGAAGGCTTCTTTAGGAGTCTGTTTTGACCACTGGAAAATCGCTGAGGCAATAGCAGCACGGCTGGTGAATGTGCGGCCACGGAGAGTGTCTTTCATTGTTGGAAAAAGCCAAAAGTCACTAGGAGCCAGGTCAGGTGAGTAGGGAGCATGAGGAATCACTTCAAAGTTGTTATCACGAAGAAACTGTTGCGTAACGTTAGCTCGATGTGCGGGTGCGTTGTCTTGGTGAAACAGCACACGCGCAGCCCTTCCCAGACGTTTTTGTTGCAGTGCAGGAAGGAATTTGTTCTTCAAAACATTTTCGTAGGATGGACCTGTTAACGTAGTGCCGTTTGGAACGCAATGGTTAAGGATTACGCCCTGGCTGTCCCAGAACATGGACACCATCATTTTTTCAGCACTGGCGGTTACCCGAAATTTTTTTGGTGGTGGTGAATGTGAGTGCTTCCATTGAGCTGACTGGCGCTTTGTTTCTGGATTGAAAAATGCCATCCACGTCTCATCCATTGTCACAACCGACGAAAAGAAAGTCCCATTCATGCTGTCATTGCGCGTCAACATTGCTTGGCAACATGCCACACGGGCAGCCATGTGGTCGTCCGTCAGTATTCGTGGCACCCACCTGGAAGACACTTTCAGGTCATCATGCAGGATTGTGTGCACAGAACCCACAGAAATGCCAACTCTGGAGGTGATCTGTTCAACAGTCATTCGGCGATCTCCCAAAACAATTCTCTTCACTTCCTCGATCATGTCGTCAGACCGGCTTGTACGAGCCCGAGGTTGTTTCGGTTTGTTGTCACACGATGTTCTGCCTTAATTAAAGTGTCGCACCCACGAACGCACTTTCGACACATCCATAACTCCATCACCACATGTCTCCTTCAACTGTCGATGAATTTCAATTGGTTTCACCACGCACATTCAGAAAACGGATGATTGCACGCTGTTCAAGTAAGGAAAACGTCGCCATTTTAAGTATTTAAAACAGTTCTCAAGCTCGCCGCTGGCGGTAAAATTCCATCTGCCGTACGGTGCTGCCATCTCTGGGACGTATTGACAATGAACACGGCCTCATTTTAAAACAATGCGCATGTTTCTATCTCTTTCCAGTCCGGAGAAAAAAAATCGGAGGCCTTAGAACTTGAATGCACCTTGTACCATCAGACTTTTGCAAAAACATCATCAACCAAGACGCCGGCCGTGAAAGCCTACACGCTATGATCATCATCAACCAATTCCGAAAATTGAAAGTACGAGAATTATCCCACAAACAGCTTGCCAGCTCATGCATCCAGGTTGAGGCAAGAATAATATGTGGAAGAATGGAAAAGAAAATTGAAACCTGTCAGATGACAATCAGTTCGGCTGTAGGAAAGGTAAAAGCGTCATAGAGGAAGTTCTGACATTACAGTTGATAATGGAAGCTAGACTGAAGAAAAGTAATGACAAATTCTTAGGATGTGTCGACATGGAAATAGCGTTTGACAATGACAAATGATGTAAGACATTCAAACGTCTTGTAACGTACCCTCTCTGTTATTGTTTTTGTTTTTTTGTTATTGTTTTTTGTTATTGTAGTTGTAGAGATATGAAATTATTGTAGCGGTTTGCTTAGTCAGCTGTACTTCGGAAGTTTCTGACATTAAATGGAGCCTGAAACTTGCGTAATAAATACTTCGCGTGAAGTGCGATTTGCGGCATTAACAAAAATTAATTGCGGAGATGAAATCCACAGATTATTAACAGAAAAGCTTTAGAACAATGCGCACGACTGACTAGATACATTCAGAGGGTACGTACATTCGCGTACGAGTGGTTGCGATCTGATGAGAAAGATCTATCTTAAATTTTTTTGTGTAAAATAATTACGTCGTAACACACTCGGAGATTGCGAACGTACAATCAGGGTATAGGCACGTGCTTTCTATCATTCCCCGTCGCCTGGGTAAAAGAATTGCAATTATTTAAATTTAAGAATATTTCTTTTTCAATAGGACTTCTATTTTTATACGAATAGGAAGATTGCAGGTTCTGAATGTATCGGCAGAAACACATCGAAATTAATCTTAGCGGCCACCAAAGGAAAGTAGTGAGCACAATCACGTACCTCTATTGTTGAGCAGCGCCGTCGTAAAGATCGTCGCCTCCATCTGAAAAACGCCTTCTCCAATTAACAGAATAATTTGTACTACATTGGTATGGGATTTAGGCTTGATCTTGACATAAATTATAAAACACATTTTTCATCGCTTAATACCTTCATTTAACACACACATAGACATGAAACTATACAGTACGCCTTTACGGAAGCACATCAGAACAAAAAGGTAGTTAATACTAGAAGTAATAAAAGAATCTCGAAATTAGTCCTTTATGTCTCAATGATAAAAAAGTTTTCCTTAGAGTATTCCTCTGGTATGACAGTCGAACAAATTTTCTTCTTGTATCTTTCAGATTAAATTACAATGTTTTTTAGTTCCTTTTTATCGCCCCCTTGGGCGAATTGTCCGAAGAAATATCAATTTTCCGGGCAATGAGCCCAAACACTTAACACTTGACTGTTATACACACGTAATGGGACTGCACTGTCAGTGTCTTTCTTCCCATATCTTCATTCTACAAACATGGTTTTGATGCCAGTTCTGACACAAGGCAATGAGGACAAAACATATACATTAGGATATACAGAACACACGTAAATCACACAAAATTACATACTATACACACAAAATCTTTTACATGGTCTTTACATCGTATTTCACATAAAATCATCACATGTGGATAATTATACACAGAATTGTTACATACTCCTTTTACCTTCTTTCTCTTCTTTTCTATTTTTTTATGTCGTACAGTATACACAAAATTATTTTATTATCTGTTTGTACATCGTATTATACAAGGGTATTAGATTGTTTTATACGTAGTATATCGCCGTGTAAACAGCCTTCTCGTTCGCATGTTGACAATAAAATTCATTTTTCATAAGTCTTTGTCTCTTGAGTAAAAAAAAAAAAAATTACAGGAAAGTCACATAATTATTGGTGTGTACGGATCTAGGGTGTGGGGCTAGCAGTGGTGTCTGGCGCAGCAAGAGGCGTTAGTTCTTGCTTTATGTTGATTGTGCTTTCCACTGCTTCCCTCTTCTACGCCAGGATCTGCTTAGTCACATCCTTTTCGCATTTTACTATTGTCTCGTCATGGGTAATATAAACATGTAACAAATAAAAATTCACATGGATTTTACTTAATACTAATATATATATATATATATATATATATATATATATATATATATATATATATATATATAATGAGCTGTGGTAGTCAGACTTTATTTAGTGTGTCAGGGAACTGTTTTTCTACATGTCTTGGTACTTTGTTGGGTGTCCATTTAAACGTAGATATTGCTTTGCATTTAAATTGTCCTCCTATGTTACGCCGTTAGCCAATAATGCGTCAGATGCGCATAACTGCAGACGCAACAATCAGTTTGATGGCGCACTGCGCGCCGTTTGGAGCTCGGCAATTGTGTGGGCCCACCGCCGTAAAGCGATGCCGCGCGTCCCTGTCCATACTTTTCAGTGTCTCGTGCAGTGTTCGCAGAGTTTGCGAAAAACCAACCACATTTGTTTCAACTTGCCTTACACCTTGGCTGTGGGAAGAGACCACTGGGTGCCTTCTAAATTTACTGCACAAAAGGTAAGCACTGCACTTCACTATTTGGATTGCAACGGCACACTGGCCTAACAGTGCACAAACACTCGTACCGTAGCAGGCTTCCTCGATTCACTATATCTCTTTCACCTCGAAGAAAAAAGTTTGTGATATGAAACATATTTTCACTTGTCAAGTTGCGTATAGCTCACAAGTCACTGACACTGAATGACTCATTGTCACTGGGTAAATATACACTGTCCTGTACATTATCCAGTTCGTTCAGAAACAAAACTGTAGCTCATGATACCACTAGCTTGTCTTTTATGATAAATGCCCACGTTCGTTATTTTTTCCTGTCCTTCTATACGGAACTATGTCGGCGTACGTTTTGCTCAAAACATTTTCTTATATAAATTGGTAGGTGATTGTGTTCTCAGAGAGTACGTGCCTCTAATACTACATTTCGCGGTCGCGACGCTGCCTGACATCTCATAGAGCATAGGAGAACACGCTTGAGAACAACAGCACTTTCTAAGTTTATGTCGTACTACTGATGCACTTATGTATTGAAGTGACAACGCTAGGATATGAAAGCACTATAAGTGTTTTTTAGAAGTTGTCTCCAAATGAGGCAAAATCTGTTCATTTTCTACCCGCGAGTTACTATGTGGGGGGGGGGGTTCATGCCTTCGTCACCCAAGTTTGTAACAACGCGTGGTACACACATCATAAACAAACAAATAATAAAAAAAATAAGAAAATACGTACATAAATAAATCACTGTACTTTAATTGCTAGGTAGTACAAACAACAGATTAATAATGAAGCTTGGATGCTGTGCGCTACTGCCTCTAAAGTCTGTGCTTGCGTATATGGTGTTTCCCTGTGTTCATGTATGTGCTACTTTTTCCTTCCGTCAAATATCTTCTGCTCAGATTGGACAAAATATTATAAACCTAGCAGGCCGAGCGGTTCTAGGCGCTACAGTTTGGAACCGCGCGACCGCTACGGTCGCAGGTTCGAATGTGTGTGATGTCCTTAGGTTAGTTAGGTTTAAATAGTTCTAAGTCTAGGGGACTGATGACCTCAGAATTTAAGTTCCATAGTGCTCAGAGCCATTTCAACCATAAACCTAGCAAGAAAATTAAGTGTACTGCATCCCTCTAAAGTCAGCATACATCCTTAGTGTTTTCATACTGAAAAAATAGATTATTAAAATCCTCTGGCGTTACTTAGTGTCACGTAGTGTATTTCTCAGTGATCTTGGTAATGTTTTATTACGTCAATCGTCAGTCGTAGTGACATTAATGGAACTTAGTGGGTTTTCTCCGCCGATTGAAGTCTCGCAGTATCTCGCCGAGCGCCACCTGTAAATAATTGTTTGTTTCGACGTTACCTCATTTTTTTTCGGCTAGTTGGTTTACTGTAACTTACCTTGTACATACTCCTTTATTTTGTTATAAGAGACGGTGTTATGTTTGCCTCATTTAACATTCACTAATCGTATCCCAACATCGTACTTGCATTCAAACATGTATTAAAGTTGAAAAAAATTATCTGTATGACAGTAAGATCCCACAAGTTGTTATTCATGAATCCTATCTTTAGGTGCACTTTCCTTAGATCAGGTTACTGTGCGTATGATATGTAGTACGCTTAACTTTCATTAACAGCTAGAAATCATTTTTATAATTGCAGCATCAAAAAAAAAATTAACATCATTTTCCATGCGATTCATTTATAGATAAAACCTCGTGGTGTGGATACTTCAAAAACACACAATACTTTCTCAGCAACCTATAGTGTACTTGCGTCACACATTTATCCTTTGTACCTTAGGGAGTCCAATATTTTTCTGTAACTTACCCTGTACCTTATTGCTTTGATACACAAATGGCATAAGAAAAATTACTTACATCTACATTGTTCCGAGGTCTGTGCTAATTGTTCGCTCCAGATACCTCCGTATATAAACTTAAAACTAAAATACCACTGTGAGCAAACAAAAACATTCCGTCAAAACTTACAAGTACACTTCATATTAAACATCGCTAGTCACCACCTGTCGCGTATGTCCTAGCTTACCTGTGTCTTGCGGCCACGATCACTGACAAATGTAAACAATAATAGTGAAAAGTTCTTATTCACTTAGCTGCATGGCCGAGCGGTTCTAGGCGCTACAGTCTGGAACTGCGCGACCGCTACGGTCGCAGGTTCGAATCCTGCCTCTGACATGGATGTGTGTGATGTCCTTAGGTTAGTTAGGTTTAAGTAGTTCTAAGTTCTAGGGGACTGATGACCTCAGAAGTTAAGTCCCATAGTGCTCAGTGCCATTTGAACCATTTAAACTTAGCTGCATAAGTTGTACTTTCTTTATCCTAATCGTGTTCGTTCTCCTTTTCACAGTAACTTATTTTATACATGTGCATTAATAGGTATGGCGTGTGATACGTAATTATAGTAGAATTTTCTTAAGTTTCTGTGTGCATAGAGTCCTTTGATCTTGCCATTGTGAGGGTATGCAAGTAAATAACATCCGTCGTGCGGAATATGTACATGTACGTACGGATCAGTATATTTTATTTGCCACTTAGCGTTTTTCTGAGCTAACAAGGAAGATTTCACATGGGTCTTGAGTAACACCTTTTCTCTGACTGCAAATCTGCTAACACAATGTACACTCCTGGAAATTGAAATAAGAACACCGTGAATTCATTGTCCCAGGAAGGGGAAACTTTATTGACACATTCCTGGGGTCAGATACATCACATGATCACACTGACAGAACCACAGGCACATAGACACAGGCAACAGAGCATGCACAATGTCGGCACTAGTACAGTGTATATCCACCTTTCGCAGCAATGCAGGCTGCTTTTCTCCCATGGAGACGATCGTAGAGATGCTGGATGTAGTCCTGTGGAACGGCTTGCCATGCCATTTCCACCTGGCGCCTCAGTTGGACCAGCGTTCGTGTTGGACGTGCAGACCGCGTGAGACGACGCTTCATCCAGTCCCAAACATGCTCAATGGGGGACAGATCCGGAGATCTTGCTGGCCAGGGTAGTTGACTTACACCTTCTAGAGCACGTTGGGTGGCACGGGATACATGCGGACGTGCATTGTCCTGTTGGAACAGCAAGTTCCCTTGCCGGTCTAGGAATGGTAGAACGATGGGTTCGATGACGGTTTGGATGTACCGTGCACTATTCAGTGTCCCCTCGACGATCACCAGTGGTGTACGGCCAGTGTAGGAGATCGCTCCCCACACCATGATGCCGGGTGTTGGCCCTGTGTGCCTCGGTCGTATGCAGTCCTGATTGTGGCGCTCACCTGCACGGCGCCAAACACGCATACGACCATCATTGGCACCAAGGCAGAAGCGACTCTCATCGCTGAAGACGACACGTCTCCATTCGTCCCTCCATTCACGCCTGTCGCGACACCACTGGAGGCGGGCTGCACGATGTTGGGGCGTGAGCGGAAGACGGCCTAACGGTGTGCGGGACCGTAGCCCAGCTTCATGGAGACGGTTGCGAATGGTCCTCGCCGATACCCCAGGAGCAACAGTGTCCCTAATTTGCTGGGAAGTGGCGGTGCGGTCCCCTACGGCACTGCGTAGGATCCTACGCTCTTGGCGTGCATCCGTGCGTCGCTGCGGTCCGGTCCCAGGTCGACGGGCACGTGCACCTTCCGCCGACCACTGGCGACAACATCGATGTACTGTGGAGACCTCACGCCCCACGTGTTGAGCAATTCGGCGGTACGTCCACCCGGCCTCCCGCATGCCCACTATACGCCCTCGCTCAAAGTCCGTCAACTGCACATACGGTTCACGTCCACGCTGTCGCGGCATGCTACCAGTGTTAAAGACTGCGATGGAGCTCCGTATGCCACGGCAAACTGGCTGACACTGACGGCGGCGGTGCAGAAATGCTGCGCAGCTAGCGCCATTCGACGGCCAACACCGCGGTTCCTGGTGTGTCCGCTGTGCCGTGCGTGTGATCATTGCTTGTACAGCCCTCTCGCAGTGTCCGGAGCAAGTATGGTGGGTCTGACACACCGGTGTCAATGTGTTCTTTTTTTCCATTTCCAGGAGTGTAGCTGTTTATCATAATGCTTCTTTAGGCATTGGGCTTGTTGTGTGATAGGTTTTTCATTTAGGTCTACTTTAGTTTAATGCTCCGCGGTTCACATCTGTTTGTGTTTCGTTTGCGACTTCAATTATATTTACCCCTGACGTGTTGTGCCTTAGCTGAGTATTCCTGTCGTGGTTTTGCCCTGAGTTTAGCGGCATATGGTCACCTAGTGTTTGAGATTGATAGGCTTGGCTGTTAACTGGATATTGCCACTGCCTACTTTGATGATCCCTCGTGTGGTTGCGGCTAAATTCAGGTTGGAAATTATTGTAACTGTTTCCCCACTCAATCCTATTGCCATTTCTGTTCTATTTACGTTTTCGGTCATCGGAATAACCAGAAAAATTCCTATCACCGTTTTTTTCTTTTTCTATTGTTCTGTGGATGGTACGTCTGGTTGTAGTTGTTGCCGTAATTTCCTCCCGAACTCGGGCCTGCCGTCTGTGGTGTCGGGGTGCGATCGATAAAAGCCGGTCGCGACTCAGCCGCGCACGCTGCATTGTTGACGCCGAAATGCGGCTGGCGCTGCGCAGGCTGGTTGCTACCGCTGCCACGAAAATTGTTTTGGTGGTCTTGATTTTGCCTGGCATCCTCATTAATTAAATCGATACAATCTAATACAGATAAGAAATATTCGAGATTGCTCTCTGGTACTTGTACTCATTTTTCTCGGATACTGAACGGTAATTTTGCCTTCAGGATGCGCAGTACGTCTGTGTGTGTGACGGGCTCTTCCCAGAACCGCTTTTTATTTAAGTATTTTTCAAAATACTTCCGGAGTGATCCAAATTTTGGATTGTATTGCTCCCGGTTGAACAAAGCTTTCCTTAATCTCTCTTCTACACCTTGTGACCAATACTTAGATAAAAATGCACCTTCAAATTGTTCTAAACTCTGACAGTTTTCCGACATTTCCATTGCCCATAGGGCACCATCGCCTTGTGTATATCCAGTTACATACTGTATTTTTTGCTTTTCAGACCAGGTCTTAGGCAACAAAATGGTTCAAAGGGCTCTGAGCACTATGGGACTCAACATCTTAGGTCATAAGTCCCCTAGAACTTAGAACTACTTAAACCTAACTAACCTAAGGACATCACACACACCCATGCCCGAGGCAGGATTCGAACCTGCGACCGTAGCAGTCCCGCGGTTCCGGACTGCAGCGCCAGAACCGCTAGACCACCGCGGCCGGCTCTTAGGCAACACATTCTTAAATGACTTTATAAAAATTACCGGGTGGACGGATTTTTTTTTCTGGGATAAACACTTGGAACTGCCTGTGTTTTATAAGGCTTTCCTCTGACAAAACAGCCGACAAAGTTATTTCGGTTGTCTGGTGTCTCTCTCGTTCGTCGTTTGCCGCATCGCCACTCTTACCTGTGCGTCTGTCATCAAATTCCTCTTCTGGCTGTTGTACTCTCTCGTTCTGTGTAGGTTGTTTACTCTTTAGTTTCTCGTCTACATGTTTTTTCCAGTCAGATAAGTCCTGTGTCAGAGTCTTTTGTAACTGGGCTAGGTCAGTTTGTAGTTTAGTTACGGACGTGTTCTGGGTAGTGTACACCTGTTCTGCAGTATGAGTTATTGCTTTTTTTTAGTTCTGTCTCTAAAGTGTGGTTGATATGTTTGTCTTTTTCCTCTAAAAATTCGTCAAGCTGCTGTTTTTGTTGTTTCGTCATGTCATCAACTTGGTCTACAGCCTCCTGCATTTTCACACTAAGCTCGGTCTGCTGTAAACTCATAGCTTCAAAATTTTCGGTTAAGGTACGGATCTGTTCTGGCATATCCTTAACTGTGGACTTTAAGTTGTCAATGTCTTGGCTCATGTAATTTAAATCTTCGCGTACTACCTCTATCACTTGATCCGCTACCTCTCTTCTTAACTGGGTCAGTTGAGTCGTCAGGTTGTTTTGCATGTCGGTCAGGTTCTTCACGTCATTTTCTATTTTGTCCATTTGTGTCGTAATATTTTCTACACGCGTATTTACAGTACCTATTTGTGCTGCAACATTATCTATCTGCCTGGTGACATTTTCTGTGTGAGCGTGCATTTGTGCTGCAACATTTTCTACAAGTGTGTTAACAGTACTTATCTGAGCTGTGGCGTGAGCTGCAAACTGTGACATTAAATTCGTCTGCATCTCTCTAATCATGCGCATTAGGTCTGGTTCTACTGGGTCTTGTTTATTGTCAGTATTCGTGTCTGTTTCTGTAGTCGACATGTTGTCGCCCGTCGCTTGCGACTGAGCACTGCCGGTCGCTGCAACTGTGTTTTCAGTATTCGCAGTACTTTCTGCCTCAAGGTTATGTAAAGGTTGGACTATGGTTTCCTCATCTGACGAACTATCCATGGTTTAAGTTTGACGTCTGAGTTTCACCATGCCGATTCACAACTCAGAATAGCTGCAGCCGAACTTCACTATCACTACACCTCGTACTACACGTAAATAAATCACAGATGGCTTTGCGCTCGTCCGTGGAAATTCACTTAGTAAAATATGTCTCTGGCAAAACAGAAGACTGATAAATGACTCTTTTCTTTTTCGCGCGCAATTAATAAATTTTGTCCGCCATCTTGTGACATTTACATATAATAGCAAATGAACTATTGCAATTTTTTCGTAAAAAAAATGGACAAGAATTTGGAAAAAAAGAACTGATGCGTTCTACGCAGTGGGTGTCGAAAAATGAAAAAAAAAACAATCCAACATTTACTTTCAACTAAAGCTTAGTAGTGCTGCTGCTCTTACCTCCGTGTTTTTTTTTCGGACGGTTTTGTAGTCAGAAGAATTAACATTAAATGGTCCAACACATTTCTCTCAAAAATTGGTAATTTCTATGGGTTTTTTTCTTTTTTGCTACGCAGCTCGCGTAACATGCAACAGAAACAATCAGATGTAATAGCAATAATGGATGGCAAAAATGGCTTAAATATTTCAACTAAAATTTCTACTGATTTTTACTGAAATAACCGTCCTGGCACTCGGTCGCCACTGTAACGTACCCTCTCTCTGTTATTGTTTTTGTTTTTTGTTATTGTTTTTTTTTCATCATTTAACACCTTCAATTAACACACACATAAACATGAAACTATACAGTACGTCTTTACGCCAGCACATCAGAACAAAAAGGTAGTTAATACTAGAAGTAATAAAAGAATCTCGAAATTAGTCCTTTGTCTCTCAATGATAAAAAAGTTTTTTTTAAGAGTATTCCTCTGGTATGACAGTCGAACAAACTTTCTTCTTGTATCTTTGAGATTAAACTACAACATTTTTTAGTTCCTTTTCAATCTGAGAAAAAGTGGGGTAAGTTACAGGGAAGATGACTGATGTACAGTATGTACTAGAACAAAGTGGTAAAATACGAGTGGAAGACGAAGATAAAAGTGCTCGGGCCAAAGAGGGTGTAAGGCAGGGAAAAAGTCTCTCGCTCCTCCTGTTCAACCTATATATGGAAAAAGCAATGATGGAAATAAAAAATCAAGAGTGGTATTAAAATTCAAAGTGAAATAATATTAGCGTTGAGATTCACTAATAACATTGCTATTCTCATTGAAGTGAAAAAGAATTACAGCGTTCCTGACCAAGAGAAGTCTACTGGTATCAAACATAGGCCTTAACTGGAGGAGGAAATTTCTGAGAATGTCCAGTGGGAATACAGCATTGTATAGTACTGAAACAAGGACTGTGGAAAAATAGGAAAGAAACAGTAGGGAATCGAAGCATTCGAGATGTGCTGCTACAGAATAATGTTGAAAATTAGGTGGACTGATAAAATAAAAAATAAGGAGTTCCTCAGCAGAATTGGTGAGGAAAGGAATATAGGAAAACACTGACAAGAAGAAAGGACAGAATAATATGACATATGGGTGTAACGTCAGCGGTACGAGAGGGAGCTGTAGAGGGTAAAAGCTGTATATGAAAAAAAGAAGAGGGATGGGGATACATCTAGCAAATAATTGAGGAAGTAGATTGCAAGTGCGATACTGAGATGGAAATGCTGACATAGGAGAGGATTTGGTGGTAGACTGCAGTGAACCAGTCTGAAGACTCATGTCTTCCAAAATAGTAGTGAAATGGGAACTCTGAAACGAAACGATAAGGATATTTCACCATAAATGACGGCTCCGAAGTCCAGAGGGGATTTGTCCTCATCACTTGGTTTCGAAAACAATTTGCCAGCTGTAAGTTATTTGCTCAAAAAGAACAAATTTGTCAGACTGTGCAGTTCTCTACACTACAGTGACACAGTAGATGGAGAACATAAAACGAAGCCAGAGATAATTTTATTCAGTCAAGAAGACAGGCATCATATTCACTTGAGGACAAACGTAACGGATGTATCATTTTAACACTCTGTGTGTGTCTTCACAGGAGCATCGCAAATAGCAGGAAGACACGTCTGGTAAAAGGGGAATTTTCCTCAAAGAATCAGTGCAAGAAATGATACGTCATGATATGGAGAAGGAAGCCAACAACCTATTCCTCCATAAGAATGCTTTGCAGGTCATGGTGCATTGTGGAGTTTCTTGCCAACAGCCTAAGATTGCGGGAACTGGAAGATCACCATAAAGAAAATGTTATTTGCTCACATCGATTAATCAGAAATAGTAGTAAAACATGCAGCAAGCACAAAAAACTTGTTTTTAAAAAATATGTGTAATTTTTAGTGAAAATGATTTTTATTCATGCACTGGACTTCTGGTGTACACCCAGTAAACTGAAAGTTTGTTGTTTAACCTAAAACAGTTATAACATAATTTATGATATTGTACTTCATACACTAAAATTAAAATCACTACATTATTGTGTGTTTCCAAACCAATCATAGTTTGAATACATTATTTAATTAATTGCTTTTGTATTTATCTTAAGGCAGAGGTCTTTTAGTCTCCTGTCATGTATTTTTGCGAGTCTAGACCCTCATACATCCAAAGGTGAAAATTAAATTCTTCCCTTTTTACTTACTGATGCTACACAATTATCCCCATGAAAAGTAAAATATTTATTGCACTCACTCATTCTCCACATCATATTGCTATGATGTGTGTAGTCTGTTTTAAAATAAGCACGAGTTTGGAAACGTGTATAATCCGCAGGTAATGACTCAGACTACCATATACAATTTTTTTATTTATAGATAAAAATTGTTCGAAATCTGTATACATTCAGTGGATTAGCCGGCAGCAGCTCCTACAGTGCCAAATGTATCTCGCACTTTTCTCTTAAGTACATGACTATATAATCACATGATTTAGCCATGTGATATTAACTCACTGTTACAATCTGTCTGGGTATTTTTAATGCATAGTGGACACATTACTAGTAACGTAACTATAATGACACATTTGAGGAATCTTTCACACCTTTAACATATATAGATTTTGAATTTGTAGCAGCAACAATTATTCACTATTATACTTATTAACAAATAAAAGTGTAAAGAAATCGCAAATAAATGAAATATTTTTGTTTCTTCTTAGAGCACAGAATATGAATGAACTTGTTACACTGAAGTCATGTGACAATTTCGGCCACAAGGTTGGCGACTGCAGCGAACGACCGTTGCAGGTAGCAAGAGGCCGCACCGGAAATGACCGCTGAGAAGCCCTCGGACGTTGGTGCGCCAGGTACATATTTTGTCTGCGGCCGCCAGCTCGGCTCCAGTTCACCATCGGCAATGGAGGGTGAAGCTTTGACACTGCCACCCACTCGTGCTGGCGAGACGTCAGTAAAACCATCAGATGAACGTCGGCCGAAGAACCCGAGACAGAAGCCAATAGCCAGTCTGTCAACAAGTGGCCATGAAAGCCTTAACAATTTTGTATAATTATCAATCATCATTTTTGTTTTTCCACAATCACTCAGTCCTGTTATTGAGCATGGAATAGAATTTGGTGAAAGTTAACCATGTTAATTTTTTAATTTCTTTTCTGTAATCTATTCTGTCGTTTATTTATATAATTTTTATTAAACATTAATACTCATCTGATTAAATTGAGTGATACTTCATCTGTTCATAAAAAAGATTAAATGTTACAATGAGGAGAAGTTATAAAAACGTCTGCTGGCCGGTGTGGTGCTCTAGACGCTTCAGTCTGGAACCGCGCGACCGCTATGGTCGCAGGTTCGAAAACTGTCTCGAGCATGGATGTGTGTGATGTCCTTATGTTAGTTAGGTTTAAGTAGTTCTAAGTTCAAGGGGACTAATGACCTCAGATGTTAAGTCCAATAGTGCTCAGAGCCATTTGAACCATTACAAAAACGACTCAGTAAATAGTTTGGACACAACTTTTTGAACTTCAAATATTACATCGAAAAATAACAAATTACACTGTGATGGAGAAGCAGTAGAAATTCGTGTCAGTCACTATATTTCAAAAAAAGTTGGAAAAATTTATTCATTCAGAAAAACCTAGTATGCACATTAAAATAGATAAAATTTTAAACAGAATTGCTATTGAAAGTGATGTTACATTATTCACAGATAAAATTGTAGTATCTGACAAATTTTACGTTTTAATGATAGAATTATTGAACCCAATCGAAAAATAACTGGCAATAATTTGCCAAAAGTGATACCATTCGAATTAATATACATAGAGTTTAATGTAGCTGATGGAATGTTTTTCAAGCATACAGATCGTATTCATAGAGACACTAATATTGTTTCTTCATTTAAACCAATTGCTGAATTTGGTGGCCCAGTACTTTATAAACCCAAATTTCCTGAAATTATTTCAATTTTTGATAGTGTTCAAAATTGACAAATAACTATAGCTGATGAAAATCACAGTTTGATTGACTTCAACAGCTGAACTGTTACAGTTATTTTGAAAATGACCTAATAACTTTTTTTTCTTAGTAAATCATGAACAAAATCGGGAGTTATCAGTTTTACTCTTTTCCTGTTAATGAAGAAAGGAAGAATGTTTCAAATATTCCAAATGAGGAAACAAAATTAATATTAATATTGGTGATGAATGAATTCATCCAAATCACACACAATTATATTTGACATTTGAAGTTAGTCATGCAGATGGAACTGACTTTTCAGGATATGATGGCAAATCAAATCTTAAACTAACTAACAATCATATGGTAAAATTATTTGATGTTATTACAATAAAAAAGGAAACAATATTCTGTCTAGAATAGAACATCTGTTTATTTCTTCATCAGTTCTTAATCGATTGGCTTTGTCTTTATAAAATAATTAGCTATGGAAGGTCATATTCTTATGGATGGTAAAATTGAAAACAAGCAAAATGAAGTATTTTTCCAGTAGAATTATTTGCAGTGTTTTTAAAGACTTTAAAGAAATAATTTAACAGTGACTTTCACTTGGAGTACAAGTTCTGAAGATTCTTTTCTTTGTTGAAATAGTAATAATGATAATAGTACACTTCCAAAAGAAGGTAAAATTGTTGTAATAAGTATGGAAATCGGTGTTCAGTTGTTAAATATGAATCATAATATTCAATTTAACTAGAACAAAAAGACTGAAAAACTAGAAAATTTGAAATGCTTTCTTTGGATCACAAACCATGCTGTTTGCAGTATTGAATGGAGAAAGAAATTTTAAACTAGAAATTATTAATTATTAAATTCTGCTGAATTTATTATGTCCTATTTCATTTTTGTTTTTTTCCAAACAAAACGAAAAAATAATCAGTTAATCGATTCTTCTTTATTTCACCATCTTAAATTACAAAACATCTATATAAGGAATGGAGGTAATGAAATTTTCCTCAAGAATTATGTAATCTCAATCGATTGGATAATGTTTTAAAAGTTCACAATGCTTTTAAATATTTTAAAAACATAACACCATTGAATAGCGTCATCAATTTAAGTTCATTCAGTTTTATTCAAAATTGTCTTATCTATGTCATAAATATGACTAGATGAATGACTGTGTTAACTACAGAAAAAGCAACAATGAAGCTATGTGCAACTTTTAATCAAAACATAGCAAATGATACAATTGCATATGTATGGTAAAAAAATTTAGATTGCGATTCACAACACAGATTGTTAACTGAAAGTGTTGAAGCTTGAAAATTTAGATTTAAAAAATTAAAACTTTTGATAAACATTTAAGTTTTGAAAATTTAAGTATTTTGTATATAAATAAAAGCAAAACAATATAAACCTGTATGACAGTAATATAAAACTAGTAAGTGAACTTAACAGTTATAACGATAGTTATGCCAAAGTTCTCACTAAATTAACAGAAGTGGAAAAAATAAATGTTACAAAATTTCAAAAGGTGAAATTTTAGCAACTAAATGTGATCAAAAACTTTTATTACTTTTAGATGATGGGTATAAAGTTACTCTACCTGATCGTTATACTAAAAACTTTTGAGATGACAAAGGTAAATTAGAGAAAAATATTGGATTAAATGTCATGTATTGAAGTAAAAAAAAAAAAAACAAAATACAGATCGTTAAATTCATGTTACTGAATATAAATAAATTTCAGATTTTTTGTACCTTTAAAAAAATGTTAACTTAACAAATCATTATAAATGCTTTATGGCTGGTTGCAGTATTTCCTATGGTGTAAGTTTGCAGTGTAAGATGCAGGCATGGAATATGCCACATTAATATACATTGCACATATGGACGGCTGCTTAATATTGGGTTTAAATGACAGATCATCTGATTATTAATTTCAATTTGAAATGTCACTAGCTCTGGCCCTCACACAGCTGGAACTCACTTTTGAAACAGTTCACAGTCCTATTTGAGGCCGTCTCTATTTGTAGTCAGACCACAGAACAGAAAAATTCAGTCTTTTCTTCGATACAACGTGACGCAGAAAAGTAGTAGGAAAAAATCAAGGTGTAATTGAGTTGTCTGAAGATGGGACCTTCCGGTTCTAGGCTGTTGTACATTTCTTAAATTTCTTTTTCTTCCCATCATTCTCTATGGTGCCAATGAGATAAATTTTCTCACTTGCAGTTCTTCTTTTCTTCTTTGACCTTCCATCTCAGCATATATCTTGAGATTAAAATCTTCATTTCGAAATATTGGTGAATTATTGCAGTTACACTGAAGCAATCGTTTCCCAGAAAGTTCTGACTTTCACTTATTTCCCCTCTTCCACCTCAGTGACTGTTCCTCAGCTCTTCCAATCTTCACCTGTTCCCACCACCCCTAAAACTATTCATCTTTCCATAACCTAATCAACTTCCCACAAAATTTACTCTATACATGCGACCTACGATCCAAGCATCTAAGGGCCTGACGTGAATTACTCGCTCATCAACTCTGAGTTCCACACTCACACTGGCCAGAGGCTCCATAAAAAGCAATGTTTACATGTAAATACACTGAAAAACAATGTTACAATTCAAACAATGTTTTCTTCACATGTTCACATTTGTAAATTCATGGCGTAAATATATACACTGACAGAAAAATTATACATATTTAAATGATTAATATTGAAGGCTCACAAGTTATTCTATGAGCGAATTACTCCATTGCAAATGTAAAATGCTAGTATACAAAGAACCAGTGTAACCACAACAATGTTGATTGTAAACGTTTATGTACTATGTCTTACAGGCGCCTGATGTCAGTTGTTGGGATGGAGTTCTATGCCCTGTTACACTTGGTCATTTGATTCATGGACGGTTAATGCAGTTTGTGCCTGACGATTACCTATATGTACTCTATCGGAGAAGGATCTGGTAATCGAATAGGCCAAGGCTACATGTAGACACTTTATAGAGCGTGTTGGGTTACAACAGTGATATGTTGGTGGCCGTTATCCTGTTGGAAAACACCCTCTGGAGTGCTGTTTATGAATAGCAGCGCAACAGATCGTATCACCAAATTGACTTGCAGATTTGCAGCCAGGGTGCCTGGGATAATCACGAAAGTCCTCCTGTATTCATACGAAATCGCACCTCAGACCATAACTCCACTTGTAGACCGTTTGTGTCTAGCACGCAGACATGTTGGCTGCAGACTCTCAACTGGCTACTTTCTAACCAACACACGGCAGTCACTGGCACCGAGGCAGAACTAGCTTTCCTCAGAAAACACCACAGATCTCCACCCTGCCCTCCAATGAGCTCTCGCTCTTGCGCCAGAGCCATAACCTGCACATGATGTTCTTCCCCTCGTTAGCGGCACTTGGCCGTCCGGAGCCCTGTCGTCTTACTACCGTAAACTTCCTTGGTCACCGCTACATTCCTGCTAAGTCTTTCTGCCATATCACAGAAGGAACACCTAACTCCTCGTAGCACTGATACACCACATCGTTCAAACTCAGTGCAATGTTGATAATGGCATATTTGACGCCTTGAAGGCATTCGTGACTAACATCAACTCACTACGTCCACATCTGAAACGTAACTAACTCTCACGACCCTTTTGTGTTTAAAACAAATCTGATTTGCATCCTCATTGTGGTGCTACTAGAGCCACTCTTAATGCGAATGACACGAAATCTGAATAGATATAATCTTTCAGATGTAGAAACACGCCTACCAACTGCAGTTTATATCGCACAACCCCTTCTGGGTGCTGTATATACTTCTAAATATTAAATTAGTAGGGAGACGGTTGCATAACAATTAAAGAGGTTTAAATATGCACGTTTCAGTATGACATGTGACAACATCAGGAAATAATTTCTGTGGGAATAGAGGGAGTTGCAGAGGATTAAAGCTACAGAGGAAGACAGAAACTGTAATATATCCAACAAGTAACTGAGGATGTAGTGTGCAGGAGCCACTTTGAGGTGAAGAAGTTGGCATCGGAGTTGAAACCGTGGCGCGCCGCATCATACCAATCAGCACCGGAACACCGATCAACCTACACTGACCCCTCCCCCCACCCCCACCACCCAGCCGCATACCCCGATTGCAAAAAAAGATTTAACCTTCAGTGGCTGCTTTCTGTACCTTGCGTTCCGCTAGAGACTTGCGAACTCTCTGTTCCGCCAAACTAGGAGCTATTTTCAAGAGAAGGTGTGTTGTTACAAGTCATCATCATCCTCTGGAGGGGGGGACGGGGGGGGGGGAGTAAAATGTACATTTTGACTACGTAGGTCCAGGTTTTGAAAAGTAGCTTCACTATATTTAAGAGCGAAGGATGGATAGTATTGAATTTCGAGTTACTGCATGTTCTTCTGTTGATACTCATAGCATTTAACGCAATTTTTCTTCTAATTTTCCAAAATATCAATGTGTGCAGTGACTCACTGGCTCTTATATAAATTCACACAAAACAAAAAGCTATTCACAAAAATAATGTCGACTCCCGAGCTCGGAAAAAACAGCAGGTGCCCTGCAGCTCCTTAAAAACCTGTCCTGCTAAAAACGCAGCCCGCATTCGACGGCTGCAGTGATCACATGGCGGGACGGCAGCTCCACAGACCACTCCGGCAAGCTTTTAACCTGCCACTGTAGGGGCCCAATCGACAGGCAGTGGGGTTCTTATTAAGCCAGTGACAGATATCTTTTCCGAAAAAGACTTTACCCTTCACAAGGCTTATCACGTTTTTGCCGCCACCGCATTTATCTTTTCTTGTTTTCGACCTCTTCATAGAATATTGTCAGCAAAAGCGAAATCCATTGCTTCCAATGCTCAAGCTACACGAGGCTCCCATTACTCGTGTCGCTACTGCTTCGTCCTTTAGTAATAACACTACACGAGAAAATTTCTGGCAGATTAAAACTGTGTGCCGGACTGGTCCACGAACACGGAGCTTTTGCTTTTCAGGGTCAATTAGTCCATCGATTTATTACTTTTTTCTTTGTTTCGTTCTGTCTACCAGGGGTGATCAGAAAAACCTGTAGTGATTGTTGTACATTTTATTTCATACAAACATTACAGTCAACTGATGTTACGTACCTTAGATTATTTTTCGACATCGTCTCCGTATCGGTTTAGCCACTAGTCACTTTGTCCCTCCTGATAAAAAATCCTGTCCTTGAGTGTTAAGCCACGTCGTCGCGGTTTCATCTTCTCTTCTGAAGCGAATCATCGGCCTCCTAGGTGATCCTTCATGTGAGGGAAAAGGTGGAAACAGCTTCGAGTGAGGTCCGGTCTGTAAGGTGGGTGATCGATGATGCCACAATGAAGCTGCTTCAACAGCTTGGTGGTCTTTTTGGGCGTGCGAGATGGCGTGTTGTCGTGATGGACTGTGAGAGGTCCTGGCCGTTTCCTCTTCATTGTCTCGCTCAGTCATGTCAAGGCCTCACAGTATTGGTCAGCTGTTTTCCTTCTACTTCTTCTTCTTCTGCTGTTCCTGATTTACATAAATGATCTAGTTGATAATCTGAGCAGCCCCCTTAGATTGTTTGCAGATGAAGCTGTAATTTACCGTCTACTGAAATCATCAGATGATCAATTCCAATTAGAAAGTGACCTACAGAGAATTTCTGTATGGTGCGAAAAGTGGCAATTGGCACTAAACAAAGAAAAGTGCGATGTCATCCACATGGGTACTTAAAGAAATCTGATAAATTTTCGGTACACGATAAATCTCTCAAATCTAAGGGCTGTCAATTCGACTAAATACCTGGGAACTACAATTACGAGCAACTTAAATTGGAAAGACCACGTAGATAATATTCTGGAAAAGGCGAAACAAAGGCTGCGCTTTCTTGGCAGAACACTTAGAAGATGCGACAAACCCATTAAGGAGACAGCATACATTACACTTGTCCGTCCTCTGCTGGAATATTGCTGCGCTGTGTGGGATCCTTACCAGGTAGAATTGACGGAGGACAAAGATGGGCAACTCGTTTCGTGTTATCGCGCAATTATGGTCAGAGTGTCACTGATATGATATCTGAGTTGGGGTGGCAGTCACTGAAACAAAGGCGGTTTTCTTTGCGGCGAGATCTGTTTACGAAATTTCAATCACCAACTTTCTCTCCCGAATGCGAAAATATTTTGTTGACACCCACCTACGTAGGGAGAAATGATCATCATAATAAAGTAAGAGAAATCAGAGCTCGAACGGAAAGATTTTGGTATTCCTTTTTCCTACGTGCAATTCGAGAATGGAATGGTGGAGAAGTAGTATGAACATGGTTCGATGAACCCTCTGCCAGGCATTTAGGTGTGAATTACAGAGTAACCATGTAGATGTTGATGTAGACGGTGAAACTACGAGAAAGCGACAAAGTGTTATTCTGTAAAGCAAAGTAGACGACGCTCAGTGGCAGATCTGACGACAGAATGCAATGTTGGTGCAGGCACGTTTCGGACCAATCTTTCAGCGCACATTGTTGAACATGGGCTCCTTGGCAGACATCTAATCTGAACCAGATGAAACTCACATTTGACTCTCTCAAGCGTCAGCTCCCCACCCACCAATTGCGTGAGTTGTGCGAAGACATGGAGTGCCACATACCTCTGGAAACCTAGCAAATACTTGTAGAATTTATGGCACTCAGAATCATTGCTTAGCTGGACCAGTACGATTGTTATGCAGGCGGTTGTAAACTTTTGGTTTTATCACTGTCACTCACTTCTGCCTTGTGACAAAGTACTGTAGCAGAAGGTGGACCTGCCAGTTATCTTCAAACTCTACACGACGCTAATCTTGGCTCCGATTTTGTCGTTGACGTTTACAAATGATGCAGGTTTCTCACACGCAGCAAGCTCTGCAGTGGGCCCGGTGAAAGCTTCCTTTGCTATTGCACCACACGAACAATACGAGGTGCATTCAAGTTCTAAGGCCTCCGATTTTTTTTCTCCGGACTGGAAAGAGATAGAAAAATGCGCATTGTTTTAAAATGAGGCCGCGTTCATTGTCAATACGTCCCAGAGATGGCAGCACCGTACGGCAGATGGAATTTTACCGCCAGCGGCGAGAATGAGAACTGTTTTAAATACTTAAAATTGCGACGTTTTCCTTACTTGAACAGCGTGCAATCATTCGTTTTCTGAATTTGCGTGGTGTGAAACCAATTGAAATTCATCGACAGTTGAAGGAGACATGTGGTGATGGAGTTATGGATGTGTCGAAAGTGCGTTCGTGGGTGCGACAGTTTAATGAAGGCAGAACATCGTGTGACAACAAACCGAAACAACCTCAGGCTCGCACAAGCCGGTCTGACGACATGATCGAGAAAGTGGAGAGAATTGTTTTGGGGGATCGCCGAAATACTGTTGAACACATCGCCTCCAGAGTTGGCATTTCTGTGGGTTCTGTGCACACAATCCTGCATGACGACCTGAAAATGCGAAAAGTGTCATCCAGGTGGGTGCCACGAATGCTGACGGACGACCACACGGCTGCCCGTGTGGCATGTTGCCAAGCAATGTTGACGCGCAACGACAGCACGAATGGGACTTTCTTTCCGTCGGTTGTGACAATGGATGAGACGTGGATGCCATTTTTCAATCCAGAAACAAAGCGCCAGTCAACTCAATGGAAGCACACAAATTCACCGTCACCAAAAAGATTTCGGGTAACCGCCAGTGCTGAAAAAATGATGGTGTCCATGTTCTGGGACAGCGAGGGCGTAATCCTTACCCACAGCGTTCCAAAGGGCACTACGGTAACAGGTGCATCCTACGAAAATGTTTTGAAGAACAAATTCCTTCCTGCACTGCAACAAAAACGTCCGGGAAGGGCTGCGCGTGTGCTGTTTCACCGAGACAACGCACCCGCACATCAAGCTAACGTTTCGCAACAGTTTCTTCGTGATAACAACTTTGAAGTGATTCCTCATGCTCCCTACTCACCTGACCTGGCTCCTAGTGACTTTTGGCTTTTTCCAACATTGAAAGACAGTCTCCGTGGCCGAACATTCACCAGCCGTGCTGCTATTGCCTCAGCGATTTTCCAGTGGTCAAAACAGACTCCTAAAGAAGCCTTCGCCGCTGCCATGGAATCATGGCGTCAGCGTTGTGAAAAATGTGTACGTCTGCAGGGCGATTACGTCGAGAAGCAACGCCAGTTTCATTGATTTCGGGTGAGTAGTTAATTAGAAAAAAAAAATCGGAGGCCTTAGAACTTGAATGCACCTCGTATAGCTGAAAATATAATAGGGTAGTTAAATAGCAAATCATCTTAACACTGTGAGTTCAAAAGGTATCTGGTTTCCAACAGTGCATTCAACGCCAAATCTCAGAGGCCCGTCTTGAGGGCCTGGTCAAGTGGACGGCGGGCAGCAACCCGCTTGACCGTCACGTGTGGCGGGCTGCAGGCGTGTCAGTTCCTGCTGACACGCCGAAACTGGAGCCAGTAGCAGAATCCCAGTCGTGCTAGCCAAGGCTTTGCTCATTTGGATTTGTATTTCTGTTGACAGTGGGAGAAATCACTGGAGGAGCGTAGTATGAGGCGCAAGCCGAAGCAGAGTGAGACAGGGTTGTAGCCTCTCCAAGGGCTTGGAAGAGCAACTGAATGGAGCGGATGGCGTCTTGATAAGAAGGTATGAGATGATCACAACAAAAGTAAAACAATGATAAAGAAATGTAGCTGAATTAAATCAAGTGATGCTAAAAAACTTTCAATGTTATTTATTTGCATCAAAGGCATTTTAATAGTGAGAAAGTAACAAGTATTATGGGCATTAAAGCAGCCACTTCAAAATCGATAATAATCACAATCATGACAATGACACAGCGTTTCCCAAAAACCTTTAGGTATGTACATATGCCTTCCTGTTAAGATGAACAAGAGTGGGACCAATGTTAACAAGCTCACAAGTTTCCAAACAATAAAGTTAAAGTTTTCAATAAATCACAAAAGAGATGAAAACAAATGCTGCGTTATCATAAGGCCAGCAGCTTGAGCTAGCTCAGATGTCGCTCGATCCCTTCAAATCTAAGACAGACGTAGAGTAACAATGGAACGAGCTAACCACGAATGGCACATCTGAAGATAATACAAGATCCTTACAATTTTAACTCAACGATTCAAGTTTGCAACCTCGTCACGGTAATCTTGAATTAAAGAAATGACCGCAACTGCTTAAAGGAAAACAAACAATGGAAAACGGTTAGCGGCTTAAACGCTTGGGCTATGAAAGCACGTAATTAAAACAATAATTCATTGTAAATAGATGAGTACAGATATAAGATCTCCACAAAACAATCAACATTGACTCTGTCTGTCCTTTGCAGGTAGGCTCACGATGACCCGGGATTGTAGTGGAAAGGTATCAGCACCTGATGATGTACGTGTAAGATTCTACAGAGATTATGTGAAAGAACGTGCTCCCTTTCTAGCGGCTGTTTATCGTCGATCTCTGAAGCAACGACTGGCACCTGACGACTTGATAAGAGCCCAGATCATTCCCGTTTGCGAGACAGGTCGTAGGAGAGATGCACGTAATCGTAGGCCTATATAATTGAAGTTAATCTGTTGCAGGATTATGGAACATATTTTATGCTCATATGTTATGACGTTTTTGGAGAATGAAAATCGTCTGCCTAAAAATCAACATGAATTCCGCAAACAAAGATCTTCTCCTCCATGAGATCCACAATGCTGTAAATATCTGCGCTCAGGTTAATACCATAATCCTGAACTTCGGGGAGGAATTTCACAGTCCCGCACTGCCGTTTGGTGAAAAAAAAAATACGATCTTACCGAGTATCGGATCAGTTTAGCGACTGGCTTCAAGACTTCCTTGCTCACAGAATGTGTATAAATGAGATGGTAAAATGCATCGAAGCTGTTTAAGTCTGTTCACAGCTGTCAGTAACAGCAACGCCAGAAGACAGCACAGATTTTCAGAAGGACTTCAGAAGATTGATGAATGGTGCCGGTTCTGGAAGTTGAGCCCTCAAGGTAAATAAATACACTCCTGGAAATTGAAATAAGAACACCGTGAATTCATTGTCCCAGGAAGGGGAAACTTTATTGACACATTCCTGGAGTCAGATACATCACATGATCACACTGACAGAACCACAGGCACATAGACACAGGCAACAGAGCATGCACAATGTCGGCACTAGTACAGTGTATATCCACCTTTCGCAGCAATGCTGGCTGCTATTCTCCCATGGAGACGATCGTAGAGATGCTGGATGTAGTCCTGTGGAACGGCTTGCCATGCCATTTCCACCTGGCGCCTCAGTTGGACCAGCGTTCGTGCTGGACGTGCAGACCGCGTGAGACGACGCTTCATCGAGTCCCAAACATGCTCAATGGGGGACAGATCCGGAGATCTTGCTGGCCAGGGTAGTTGACTTACACCTTCTAGAGCACGTTGGGTGGCACGGGATACATGCGGACGTGCATTGTCCTGTTGGAACAGCAAGTTCCCTTGCCGGTCTAGGAATGGTAGAACGATGGGTTCGATGACGGTTTGGATGTACCGTGCACTATTCAGTGTCCCCTCGACGATCACCAGTGGTGTACGGCCAGTGTAGGAGATCGCTCCCCACACCATGATGCCGGGTGTTGGCCCTGTGTGCCTCGGTCGTATGCAGTCCTGATTGTGGCGCTCACCTGCACGGCGCCAAACACGCATACGACCATCATTGGCACCAAGGCAGAAGCGACTCTCATCGCTGAAGACGACACGTCTCCATTCGTCCCTCCATTCACGCCTGTCGCGACACCACTGGAGGCGGGCTGCACGATGTTGGGGCGTGAGCGGAAGACGGCCTAACGGTATGCGGGACCGTAGCCCAGCTTCATGGAGACGGTTGCGAATGGTCCTCGCCGATACCCCAGGAGCAACAGTGTCCCTAAATTGCTGGGAAGTGGCGGTGCGGTCCCCTACGGCACTGCGTAGGATCCTACGGTCTTGGCGTGCATCCGTGCGTCGCTGCGGTCCGGTCCCAGGTCGACGGGCACGTGCACCTTCCGCCGACCACTGGCGACAACATCGATGTACTGTGGAGACCTCACGCCCCACGTGTTGAGCAATTCGGCGGTACGTCCACCCGGCCTCCCGCATGCCCACTATACGCCCTCGCTCAAAGTCCGTCAACTGCATACGGTTCACGTCCACGCTGTCGCGGCATGCTACCAGTGTTAAAGACTGCGATGGAGCTCCGTATGCCACGGCAAACTGGCTGACACTGACGGCGGCGGTGCACAAATGCTGCGCAGCTAGCGCCATTCGACGGCCAACACCGCGGTTCCTGGTGTGTCCGCTGTGCCGTGCGTGTGATCATTGCTTGTACAGCCCTCTCGCAGTGTCCGGAGCAAGTATGGTGGGTCTGACACACCGGTGTCAATGAGTTCTTTTTTCCATTTCCAGGAGTGTATAACACACTGAAAATACGCAAGGAAAAATTTCACTAATGTATAATTACACTACCGTTAAATTGCTGGAAACAATAACCACCAAAACATATCCGGAACGACCTCAAATGGAATGACCACATAAAACAAATAGCAGAAAAAGCAGATACCAAATAGATATATAGGAAGAACCTCAAGGAAACTTAATTCATCCACTAAATATGTGACTTGCAAGGCACTTGTGCGACCGGTTCTTGAGTATTGTTCATCAACCTGGAACCCTTGCCAGGTAGCAGCGACGGAAGAAAGAGAAAAGATCTGATGAAAAGCGGTGCATTTCGTCACCGGATCGTTGAGTCGGCGCGAGAGTTTTTGCAAATATACTCTGCAAGAGAGGCGTTGTGCATCACGGAAAGTTTTACTATCGAAATTGCGAGAGACTGCTTACTGGTTAGAGTCGAAGAATATATTACTTCATCCCACATGAGTCTCGCGAAATGACCACAACGAGAAAATTCGAGAAATTGGAGCTAATACATAGGCTTACCGTCAATTATTCTTCCCATGTGGCATTCGCGAATGTAACAGGGAATGGGGGGCGGGGGTGGGGGTGATCAGTTAGTGGTTCCAGAATTAATGTCGCCTCACGCCGTCAAGTGGCTTGCGGGGTGTTGATGTTGATGAAGTTGTGGAAGCTAGAACAATTAACAAAGAATTCTGATTCAATTAAAAATCTAAGACAAATTTGTCACTGAAGAAAGGTAATCGATGTTATACGGGTAATCCCAGAAAGACCTTCGCTCAACGAAGACGAGATTTCGCGAAAGGCAACAACCCTTTAGGCCTTCTAGCTACGGGTAACAAAAGGGCTCACTGTTTACGCTTGTGTTTACTGTAAGTTAATCCCGACAGCACAGCATCCACAAGGACTGCAGCAGATTTAAAACGCTGCCGTCTTCAAAGACGCAAACCCGCAACCATGTAGGCAGAGGGAAGCAATGATTCATCAACTGTTGTACGCACAGCTACTTATAACGCGACGAATCGGGCTTCCGTTCTCGTTGAGCGACCCCAGTTAGTAAACCGGACGCCAGACAAAGATACAGACCAGGAAGGACCGCGTATGTTGTTAAGTGAACTCAGCGAGCGACACCGCATCCTTTTGCTAGATGGCGACTAATTCACTGCTTACCGAGCGAGGTGGCGCAGTGGTTAGATACTGGACTCGCATTCGGGAGGACGACGGTTCAATCCCGCGTCCGGCCATCCTGATTCAGGTTTTCCGTGATTTCCCTAAATCACTCCAGGCAAATGCCGGGATGGTTCCTATCAAAGGGCACGGCCGTCTTCCTTCCCCGTCCTTCCCTAATCCGATGAGACCGATGACTTCGCTGTCTGGTCTCCTTCTCCAAAACAACCAATTCACTGCTTAGATATGCCGAGCAAAGCAGTTTAAAGAACGGCAGGATGCTATTCTAAACGTGCACGGCTCATAATTACCTGATGAAATACGAAGTAGAGAGGATAGAAAAAGCGCCTTTGAGAAAAAGACACATTTGCTTCAAATTGAATATAATCGAAAGTGTTACGAAGTCTTTCCGGAATGGGAATGTATTTCGACCCCTAGCCGAAATCACCCGACAGGTTAACAACTATGGGTCGGTGTTCGGGCCAGCCTGAATGCAGTGAATACTGGGATAGTTTCAATGTTCCACAGACGTTTAAAACACTTTCACACTTTTCCACACAGAATTTACTCTGTATGCAGACAGATTGGGTACATTGATTCTGCCCTGGGGACGGGGAGGAGGGGAGGGGGGGGGGGAGATGAATAGGAGACTATTGACATTCTCTGTTTGGTCTCAAACACTCAATCAGCATCAGCTTAGGATGCCTTTTAGGAAGGTATTTGCACGGGCTATAGCCTCTTAGGCAAGTGAAACGTGGACAATACAGAGTTCAGACCAGAAGATAATAGCAGCTTCTGCTGTGTGGTTATCAATAGAAGCTTTGTGAATGTGATGCTACAGAAGACTGTTGAAGATTAGATGTGTAGACTGGATAACAAATCGAATTAGAGAAAATGAAATTTGTGCTACAACCTGCCTTAAAAAAGGCATCAAGAAATCGTCAGTTTAGTAGCGCACAGAAGTCCCTGTGTACGAGCGTTAGTGCGTGCTTGCACGGGCGTTTGTGTGTGTATTTTTATTTGTGAACGCGTGTGTGAGAGGGGGGGTTGGGGTGCGGGGTGGCCATTTCTACCAAGAGAGAGACGAAAGCTCCGCCACAGTAAGCAGATTCAGATGGAGGTACGTGTGCTGGTAGCAGTAGTTTCGCAGATGAGGCGTGGACATGGTAGGCTACCACAGACAACTGCATCCAACCAGTCTTCGGACTCAGCACCATAACAACAAACATTTTACTAGTATACCTCTATTTACAATACTGTACCCAAGAAGAAGCTAGAGATTTTGGATGTTACCTGACAGAAGCTAAAGAATACTAAGCTTTGACTCATTCGTACAGCAACTAAAAAATGCAAACCAGAGAGAAATAAGTGCCTAAAAAGCTTATTCGGGCTATGTTTGATGTCACGCTACAAGGTAAAAACCAGCGTTTTGTGAAATTAGAAGACTGCTGTAGTAAGGAGTAGTCAAAAAATAATTGTTACAATAGTTTCAAACCTAATTCAAGCAACAAGAAGAAACTCTGAAGAAAGGACGGAAAGATCGATGACAGAATGAGTTGCCACGCCAAACGTATTCGTAGAAAAAGCTGGTAAATGTAATATTTAGCGTAAGAGAAACTCTTGGTAGAGGTTATCGTTACTATTATCATAACTTTTACCATAATTATTATAACTATATAGATACTGCTGCGACCAGTCGGTTTTGCAACGTCATCTGGCCATGGTAAAAGTATGTCTGTGTCAGACACTGAAATTCTATAGTGCTATATATTCTTTCTGGTCTCATATTGACAGCCAATCAATCACTAAAATTTTTTCGACTCGATGTTGGTAAGTGTAGTGTATAAGAATAACTTCAGCACAGCTGCTACCGAAAGTGATCCTAACTTTCACGACCAGTTGTGGTATTGGACAATCAACAGACGATATAAGTTTACGTCAGTTGGTTACGTAGTATTCATTACTGCTACATATTAGGCCATTGCTTTACCATCATCGTTGCCATAGGATCTGTGAAATATGGTAAACGAGAAGGATGGATCGTCACAGAGCCTCATTCGCGATGTCAGTTTCTCGTGAACACACGACAGTCTAGTGTAGAGGCTGACTATAAGTTTATGGACCTATTTCTTGAGAAAAAAATTGGAAAAATAGGACTCTCGCAACAAATGTTCAGCACGTTTCTGCCTAATTGCATTCACTATCATTTGGAAATTCTATAGCAAGTTGGATTTTTTCTGAACGGCTGTAAAATATGTATTATTTGCTGAAGACACTTCTTTTTCTACTGTAGAGCACGAACTGATATTTGGTAATACATGTCAGAGGAAACTGTTGAGGATGTCATCAATATTTGAAGAACATTATTAACCGAAAAAGAGATATCTTCTTTAGTGTCTAAGCCAAATTTCCATTAAAAATTTATCTTCAGTTAACCCCCCCCCCCCCCACACACACATACATACATACGAAAGTAAGCACTATGTGTTTGTATATAAGTAAAGGTCGAATGAAAATGCCTCGACAGTGAAGACTATATCTTTGCTTCGATTTTGTGGTGGTTAAATGAAGCTCTTCCGGTATTTAGAAGCTGTATCACAATGGTTCAATGGTTCAAATGACACTAAGCACTATGGGACTTCAGATCTGAGGTCATCAGTTCCCTAGAATTAGAACTACTTAAACCTAACTAACCTAAGGACATCACACGCATCCATGCCCGAGACAGGATTCAAACCTGCGACCGTAGCAGCAGCGCGGTTCCGGACCGAAGCGCCTAGAACCTATCGGTCACAGCGCCGGCTGTATGACAATGATTACGGGTAATATTATAATGTACGCAAAAGCGAATGACGCAGTTAAGAAAGTTGTTCTGTTAAACTTGTGTTGTATGAAACATAGAAAGGCATAGAAAGTTGTGGAGATTAATTACTAGCAAAAAAGAGGAAGAGAGAGGGTACTAAGTAAAACTATCGACATAGAAAGTGGTGGAGATTAATTACTAGAAAAAAAGAGGAAAGGATAGGGAACTAAGTAAAACTACCAGAGGCGAACAGCGATTTTTCAGTAACAGAGGTTCAGAGGTTACCTTCAGTGACTTAACGAATGATAAGCCGAACAAAGGGGCAATACAAGTAAAGGAAGCTCAAAATTATAACGTATTCGAACTACCTGTACGTCCGTCCATCGAAATGGAAGTTGAAGAAGAACCATTGCATACCGTCATATTTTAGTTCCATGCTTCAGTCGGTAAAAATGGAATTCTTGTAGGACCACTTTGTCAGAAGAGTCGTCATTCCCCGCCTAGATGTCAAAAATAAATGAAATCTAAAGAAGCTAAGCAATTTCGTTCAGTTTTTAATACAAAGAACGAAACCATAAATCCGTGTGTCGTAGCCAAATACACCTAACGGGGCTATGTATTTGTTCTTACACTACCACAAAACTAATACCGCCATCTGTTGGTTCTTTTGTGTACTAACTACTGGCGTGAGCAGAGGCGTAAAACTTTAAATCACGATAGATTTATTTTCGTGATCCTTATTTTAACGAAATGAAGCCTATACGTTGCCTCAAGCACCACCTAAGCTAATATGAGACGCCATGAAAATACATCTAGTAATTTAGCGTGTTCGAACAGACAGGCTGGACGGTTTTAGATAAAACTTTAAACCACGAATACTTTTTTTTTCTTCGTGATCTGATTTTGAGGAAATACAGCCTGTATGTTGCCCCATGCTACGCTCAAGTAACCTGTGATAAACCCTTGAAAAATCTTCTAGTAGTTCTAGAGATAAGCGTGTCCGCCCAGACAGATTATGGCTTTACATTTCTATTATTAAAATAGATTTTCCGCATTATAGCTTTTGTTCTGGATTACACTTCTGTGTTTTGGATCATGACAAACACCCAAAATCACTATACGTAATTAATGAAAAGCCATCATCATTATCTGTTTTCATTACTCCATCGTTACGGTACTGAGGAAGCAGAATCGTTCTGAAAATGTGATAACATACATCTTGCATCGTATTAGTATTTAGAAGTATGGCAGACATTTCTTTTTAGTAATATGGATTTAACTTATGAAAAACTGTTGACTTGGTTCAGCACCTGCGCTGGAAACAAAGCTTACAACGAGTGTATCGAATACGAGAGAGTTTTAATGTTAAACATGTGCTGACATCAGAGTCCGTAAGTGTGTCAGTGGGCCGAAGGAAATGCCGAGTCTCAGATCGAAGACTGGTCCTCTTTCATAGAAAGCTTCAACGTTATTTTCTGTTGGTAGGCTGTTCGTCATCCGTCCGCACCTTCTGCGTGACGCTGTGTTTAATCAGGCGTGTAGAGAGAGAACCCCGCTGAGTCATACAGCATACAGGGAACTTCGCCTGCCGATCATCAGCATAAATCAGACGTTCTATTGAAAAGTAACCTCCTTAACGGCTGTGTACGTTGTAATTTACAACGGTTTCTTCGACATCGCGCGGCAACGTGCGCAGAATGAATCGAAACAACACGAAAAGTCGGCATCTAATTTATGCAGCTGTACTACCTCACTCCCCCTCTCTCTCTCTCTCTCTTTCCCCTCATTCGACACACGTAAGCGCTTTGTTTGAATTCTCCGCGCCTTTCGAACAGTTATCTTTTCCCACTATTTGCTTGCATCTTAGATACATATCGTCCTACATAAATACAGTAAGACTTTTCGCCGGGTATCGCGTGAGAGATCGCGGAGCGCCAGCCGGGATTTTATATATAGTGGCGAGGAAGGGCGGCGCGGAAAGGCCAGGAGAAGAGGTGGAGAGGATAGAAAAAGAGGAAAAGAATAAAAGTATCGGGAGTCCGGTCCGTGCGAGGAATCCGCTGATTAAAAGAAGCGCAACTTTAGATTATTGGCGGCTGCAGAGGCGGGCGAAAAAGGAAGAAGCGGCCGGCGGACAGCAGGGAAGGGCCCCGTGGCAAAGAGGACAGCTCTTTTACGCGCGGGGTCGCCGGCCGCCGCTTTGCGGAGGCTCGCGTTCCGCCGCCTTGTGTCCTTTATATCAGATTAAGATAATATATACGGGAAATTAAGCCGGGAGATTGTTTTTAAGTATCCCCCGATAGGATCCTCATTGTGGATGCAAGGCGGGCCGAGGCGACAGCGGGCGCACTACAAGCAATCACGATAGCGACTGGTCGGAGCCGGGCAGGCAAAGCCGGGCCGTCCGATTGCCCGCTGCGGCGGCAGCCCACGGGCCGGCGCGGTCGTGCGACAAATAAAAGGCCGCGCCGGGCCGCGCCGGGCCGAGCAGGGTCGCGCCGCGCATCCGCCCCACGCGGTTGACAACTTGTTTATCTCGGATAGGCCGGCGGCGGTAGCAGCGCTTCCACTGACGCACCGGTCGGTGGGAACAGAGCGCGGAAGCGCAATGAGTTGCTCGGATTTGTGGACGTACTACCAACTTCACGCCGAGATGCTATTCACTAGACTCACGCCGAATTTCAAGTAGGGTACATGGTGGTTATACAATGCCGGAAAAAAAAATTAGTACACCTGGAAAGAAGCGCAATGCCTTGCTCTGAATGGGGAGGTATAACTAAATCCGAGATGCTATGCACTAGGCTCATGCCAAATTTCAAGTACTATACAAGGTGGTTACAAACTGCCGCAAAAAGAAAAAAATTGGAACACCTGGAAAGACGACGTTGATTTTCATCCCATGATGAAACTACCTGGCAGATTAAAACTGTGTGCCGGACCGAGACTCGAACTCGGGACCTTGGCCTTTCGCGGGATTTGCGGACGTACTACTAACTTAACGCCGAGATGTTATCCACTAGCCTCATGCCGAATTTCAAGTTGGGTACAGGGTGGCTATACAGGGTGTCCGAAAAGACTTTCCCTGATTACATAAATTCATAACTCAAGCTAGAAGTAAGATACAAATATGAAACTTGTGTCGAATTGTTTACAACTATCAAAGTTCTTTTTCTGCTTTAGGTTCGCAGTACGTAAGTAGTGGATGAGTTGCAGTGCCCAAGAAGCCATGTTAACCAACCAGGAGAAGGCACAGTGTGTCCTGTGGTACCATCAGACACGGTCACTAACCACAGTGCAGAGACACTTCCAGACATCATTTGGAAGGAATCCACCTGATGTCAAGAGAATTAAAGCCTGGTATGAGAAGTTCAAGAACACAGGATCGGTTGCTGACCTTCCGAGGTCTGGTCGACCAAGAACCTGAGCAGACAGGGTGGAAGCTGTAAGGCAATCTTTTCTGCGAAGTCCGAAGAAATCGGTGCGCAGGGCCTCACGTGAATTACAGACGCCAAAATGCTCGCTCCATGACATTTTACACAAACATTTATTGTTTCGTGCATACAAAGTGCAAATCGTTCAGGCCTTGTTGCCCAAGGACGATGACGGTTACCACAGACGAATTGCCTTTTCCGACGAAGCGACCTTTTTTGTCAGTGGAGTAGTGAATCGCCATAATGTGGACATTTGAGTTTCAAAATCCCCTGGCGAGGTCATGGAGTGCACTAGAGGCAGTCCAAAGGTGAATGTTTGGTGCGCGCTATTGCACGATCGAATTATCGAGCCTTTCTTCTTCGCTGAGGCTACCATCACATCTGCAGTGTACCTGGACATATTGCAACTGTATGCTGTTCCTCAGCTGCTTCAGTATCACACTCATGTCTTGTTTCAGCAAGACGGTGCACCGCCTCATTGGGGTTTGGACGTCCGTGCCTATCTCGATATAACCTTTCCTGGGCGATGGATTGGTCGTGATGGGCCAACGGTTTGGCATCCACGCTCTCCTGACATAACCTCATTAGACTTCTTTTTATGGGGTTATGTCAAGGACGAGGTCTACCGGTGTACCAGATCTTGAAACGCTGCGGCAACGGAAAACCACAGTCGTTGAATCGATCCCTCCAGTGATGTAGGCTAATGTGTGGGCGGAAATTGAATATCGCCTAGATGTGCTACGTGCTACCAAGGGTGGAATTTTACTGATGTGTGAAACACACTTCGATAGTTTGTAAACAATTAGACACCAGTTTCATATTTGTATCTTACTTCTAGCCTGAGTTATCAATTTATGTATTCAAGGAAAGACTTTTCGGACACCCTGTACAATGCCGGAAAAATCAATACACCTGGAAAGAAGCGCAATGTGTTGCTCTGATTTGGGGAGGTATTACTAACTCCGAGATGCTACCCACTAGGCTCATGTCGAATTTCAAGTAGTATACAAGTTGGTTACAAACTGCCAGAAAAAGAAAGAAATTGGTACACCTGAAGAGACGACGTCGATTTTCATCCGATGATGGCATATCCCTCGCGTGACACAGTACATGTACTGATAATGGTTTCAACTCGTCTGCCAACGGCTAGTGGCAGCGCTACCAGAGGGTCATCAGTGTCTAAGCTTTAATAGGGAACGCTCAGAGTCACAAGGCTCAGTATGGTGCGAACGTGTGAAGCAGGAAACCGCAGGGAGATTTACGCGTCCTTCCTAGAGCTAACAGAGCGAGTTTGAAAGGGGTTTTATTGCGGTTTTCGAAGTGATGATCCGCTCGGAGAACTGCCACACGAGTTGAATAGGCTCAGTCATTTGTGCAACCATGATGCTACGAGGGTCGGAACATAAATAGAGGCAACTATTTATTCACAACCGATACAAAAGAGTTACATGTTTGCACCTGCTACTGTCTTTCACAGTAGTCACCAGCGATGTGTAGAACCCGTTGCCAGAGATGTGGAAGGCGTAGTATACCGTTAGCAGAGCCTGTTCTGTTGATGGTGCTTCTTTCGCAAAGCTGGTCGCAGGTGATGTTCCAAAAACGAACAGTAAATAATGTGCATTGACGGTCTGCCGTGGAGGAATGTAATGCGTTAGGATGACGCCATCACAGTCGTACACGAGAATCACCATAATTTTCACCATACTGGGGCTCTGAAGCACTTTGGAATTTGGCGGCGACCCATAATGCTTTGCGAAAGAAACGGCTACACTTTCTGCGCAACCCACCCATCATTTTGCACGACAATGCGCGGGCGCATACAGCGTAGGCTGTGGCTGCTGTCTTCAGTCTGGGGACTGGGAAGTACTGAACCATCCACCATACTCCCTGGACTTATGTCCTCGTGACTTTGATTTGATTCCGAAGGTGAAGGAACCACTTCGTGGCATTAGATTCAGAACTGTTCCAGAGATTCAACAGGCACTAGACCGCTCCATTCTCACCATCAACACAACAGGCTCTGCTAACGGTATACTACGCCTTCCACATCGCTGGCGACGGGTAACAGAACGCAGCATGTCATTCTCAATGGAAAGAAGTCTTCCGAAGTAAGAATGGTTTCAGGTGTGCCGCAGGGGAGTGTCGTAGGACCGTTTCTATTCACAATATACATAAATAGCCTTGTGGATAACATCGGAAGTTCACTGAGGCTTTTTGCAGATGATGCTGTGGTATATCGAGAGGTTGTAACAATGGAAAATTGTACTGAAATGCAGGAGTATCTGCAGCGAATTGACGCATGGTGCAGGGAATGGCAATTGAATCTCAATGTAGACAAGTGCAATGTGCTGCGAATACATAGAAAGAAAGATCCCTTATCATTTAGCTACAAAATAGCAGGTCAGCAACTGGAAGCAGTTAATTGCATAAATTATCTGGGAGTACGCATTAGGAGTGATTTAAAATGGAATGATCATACAAAGTGGATCGTCGGTAAAGCAGATGCCAGACTGAGATTCATTGGAAGAATCCTAAGGATATGCAATTCGAAAACAAAGAAAGTAGGTTACAGTACACTTGTTCGCCCACTGGCTGAATATTGCTCACCAGTGTGGGATCCGTACCAGATAGGGTTGATAGAAGAGATAGAGAAGATCCAACGGAGAGCACCTCGCTTCGTTACAGGATCATTTAGTAATTGCGAAAGCGTTACGGAGATGATAGATAAACTCCAGTGGAAGACTCTGCAGGAGAGACGCTCAGTAGCTCGGTACGGGCTTTTGTTGAAGTTTCGAGTACATACCTTCACCGAGGAGTCAGGCAGTATATTGCTCCCTCCTACGTATATCTCGCGAGGAGACCATGAGGATAAAATCAGAGAGATTAGATCCCACACAGAGGCATACCGACAATCTTTCTTTCCATGAACAATACGAGAATGGAATAAAGGGAGAACAGATAGAGGTACTCAAAGTGCCCTCCGCCACACACCGGAGTATGGATGTAGATGTAGAACGGGTTCTGCACAACGCTGGTGACTACTTTGAATGACAGTATCATGTGCAAACATGTAACTCTTTTGTATCGGTTGGGAATAAATAGTTGCCACTATTTAAGTTCCAACCCTCGTATCTGTGTTCATGTGAATATACTGACACGTGCAGACAAGGTTCTGGACGTCGACGCAACACAGACGACCACCGGGATCGTTGTACTGTAAGGGCAGCAGGGGCACATCATACAGAGAAGAGGGCTTGTGAGCCCAAACTTGTCAACACGAACTGTTGCGAACTGGTTGTGAGCAGTGGGACTACGGATACGCACACCTCTAGCTCTTCTTCCACAGAGCATCCACGTGGACAGATCCACTAGTGCAGTCAAATGATCACTTGGAAGACAGCATGGCGATGAAAGCAGATTCTGCTTGAACGCAAGTGATGGTCGTATGCGCATACGACCTAGACCTGGTGAGTGCTGTCTATTCAAGACAGACTGGCTCCGCACAAGTATACCTGCTCCTCTCGAACAGAGAATTTGGTATTACTAGCTGAAATTTATTGCAGAACTCAGTTAGTCTCATTCCCAGTAACAGCCCCATATTCTCCCGTAACCCTTTCTTCGACTCCTTCCCCTACAACCACATTCCAGTCCCCCATGACTTATACTTTCGTCCCTCTTTACGTACTGCATTACCCGTTAAATATCCTGATACGTTTTCTGTATCTCCTCCTCATCAGCTTGCGACGTCTGCACGTGTATGTGAACTATCGTTGTCGGTGTTGGTTTGTTGCCGATTCTGATGAGAACTAGCCTATCACAGCACCGTTCACAGTACGCACTCTCTGCCCTACCTTCCTATTCATAACGAATCCTATTCCTGTCATTCAATTTTCTGAGGCCGTTAATATTACCATACAGTCATCTGATCAGAAATCCTTGTCTTGCTATTTAACTTCACTGACGACAACTATATGCAAACTGAGCCTTTGCATTTTCTTTTTCCAATTTTCTGGCTTCATTACCACGTTCAAGCTTCTGACATTCCACTCCCCGACTCGTAGAATGTTATCGTTTCGTTGGTTATTCACTCTTTCTCTCATGGTCACCTTCCCATTAGCACTTCCATCACGGATATCCGATTGGGGGACTACTACAGAATCTTTTGCCAATGGAGAGGTCGTCATGACGTTTTTCAATTACAGGTCACGTGACCTGTGGGTAGGCAAGATGTGTCATTAATGTAGTGGTTCCCATTGGTTTCTGCATCCTCATGCCGTTGGTCATTGCTGATTCTTCTGCTTTAGGGGCGGTTTCCCACCCCATGGGAAAGTGTGTGCCCTTTAAGCTCGACAGGAAAACAAAGAAGTGGCCATGAAAACTGTTTCAGAAAATAACTGTGTTTCCAAGAACGTTCAGTCATGTACAGGGAATAATAGTGTACTATGTTTTTCTTTCATTTTTTTTCTTAGTTAGATAGCCAGCTTAGGTATTTAAGTAAAAATGCGTTCTCCAACCTACTGTAAAAACTTGTAGAGCAACTGGAAATGAAGCCTCGGTTGAGCAAAGCAAAAATGAAAGCGGGTATATATTTTATCATGATTTCATGAAAAGACGTGAAGACTTATGGTTGAGGACAGCTGAATCCACGAATTTGCAGCGAGAGATAGACTTCGACAACGAACAAGTTAATAGATTCTTTGACGAACAAGTTTGAGCTTTAAGTTTATAACAATTTACTAAGTAATTACAAATTGTTTGCAAGAAAAATGGCTTTTTTCCGATACAGCCTCCAAAAATTAAATGGCCTAAAATTCAAAGGTTGCAAAAAATATGCAAAAGTCAACGAATGTATATTCAAACGACATCGAGTTTCATAATTGTATTAACCAAGGTGTCATAGTATATCTTAATGTGAAACTTTCCATATAAACTTCTGAAATTATTACAATTCCGGAAAGCTTACGTGTCCGATACTAACCGAATTAATCCTATATAGTGTAGCAGGAAGAACACGAGGCTAAGTATGTTGATGACTTGCGGACATAGATGGTACGAGATTTTCTACATACACCTGCTGGCATACGGTAGTATACAAGTCTCATAGCAGCCAGTGACCTCGCTTTTCCTATTGGTCCGATGGTGCTGGCCAGAGCAACAGTCGAACACCATATGTGTTGTGGCAGGTCAGAACGGCACGGGTAACTTACGGTCTTGAGAAATCTGTGTTGACGTTAAACTTTATTGTTCACACTCGGTTAATGTATAGACTGATGGCTGATATGTCAACATACTTGCGTAGTAGGATGTTGTTCGAGAGGTTCTCAAATTTGATCGTTAAGTGTTCAGAACCTATTTCAAATAGTGTATTCCGTGATTACAACAAAATACAAGTGAAGATAGTGACACAGACATGCGTTGAGCGCAGAGTGACTCTGTAACAAGTACTACAAAATGTTAAAATAAATTGACTAAAAACAGAAAATGTTGTAGTTTATCGGTTTACTGATTTATGAAGCATGTTGCAAAATATTGGAGTAGTATTATTCTACTTGACATCAGTGCAGCACTCTAATTATCAAAAGATGTACACTTGACTCTGGTGTGATCTTCACTGTCTTATCAGATCTCACTGAAGGACATCGCCCTTGGTGAACTTTGCATGCATACTGCAGGCTGGACTGAAGACTCAACTAAAACTAACTGCAAACTGTGATCTGGCTGGCTCCTATGTCTCTGTACAAACACAGCTCAATAATCAGGTAATTAAATGATGTGGCAAAAACATGTGTAAATTAAACTTATAGTTAAAATTATGTTTCTATATTGGTCCAAGTACAAAAATAATTTTCATAAAAATGGCAATACTGAATCTTTGTTGACTGTGTCTTTCTATACGAAATAGCAACTATATTACGTTAACAATTAAGTACAAAAATCAATTTGCTTTTTAATTACAAACTAAATTTCAATGCTAATATTTACTCCATAAACTGGTTTTTTAATCGACACTATGTAGCAGACTCAAAATTTGGTAATTTGCTTATGTGATTTCAGGAACTGATGCAAATCCGATTTTCTTGAATTTTCTGTAAAAGTAGATTCACCTGAAAGATGAAGATAATTTGAAAGCCGGAAACATGCCACTTCAAGAGTAAAGATAATTATAAACTTCTATTCAAGTGAAATAAAGTGTGGTAATGTTAACAGTAATTTATAAAATAATTGTTCTGTTTGCGACCTGTGTACCAGAATGTACATCAGTCCTGAAGTCAATAAATTCATTATATGGTTTCCTGGTCTGCTGCATAAGCATTCTCCCACTCTGCATCAGACTGTACTCTGATTTTAAGTTCCGTGGCACTTTAAATGTGTGGTCCAGACTGGACCTCGTACATCACGGACTGAACTATAATTTTTTTAACCGCTTTCCGTTCTTACACAAGTCACAAAGTATTTTCTTCGGCTCAGGTTTCGAACTTTTAACTAATTTTCCTTATGGAAGTTTTCGTGGCAAAATGATCCCCAGAGTTAGGAAGCTTATAATTTTGCAGTGAATATTCTTGTTGAAAATACAGTCTACCTTTAGGGTTGGTATTCTTTGATCACTGGAATCTTTAAGTGCAGCAAAACACTACTCTCGGCAGGCTACCGCAGCGTTACTGCCAACACTTTCCATCTAATTTTCTAATTTCGTGTAACCTCACAAGTATCATTTGCTAGATCAGTACATTAGAGCGTGATGTAATAGTAACTAAGGTGGACAAGAAAGACAACCAGACATCTCCAAAAAGGTAACACATTAATAATTTTATTTAAAATATATACATATGACAATGTCACCCTCCTTAGCCGAGTGGTCAGAGCTTTTTACTGCCACACAGGGGGCCCAGGTTCGATCCCCGGTTGGGTCAGAGATTTTCTCCGCTCGGGGAATGAGTGTTGTGTTATCCTCAGTATCATTTTATCGTCGTCCACACGGAAACCATCCACTGTAGAGTTAACAGAAATCGTCTACCGAACTTCTCCGGAGGGGAAACCCCGTCATTAATTCCATACGGTCATTCATTTCGCTCTTAATAATTGAGATATACGTAACTTTGAATTGCTGTAGGTTCTTCTGTGGTGCTGAGTACTATGTCAGGGAGTGCCGAAAAATAATGCCTCCTAATTTGTTATTCTGTTCTGTTGAGGTATAACATGAAATGCCTTCACTCGGTCGACTTCCCTGCTTCGCTGACACAAGTTGGAACCCTCTGCCACTAGTGGGATCTGAAATGTAGTGTGTAATATGGCGATGTGTAACGTAACAATCGTAGGAAGAGAGTGGTGTAATCTAGTTTGTAACCGCAGTAAACGTCTCTCCAATTGAAATGCACAGACACGGTGGCGATTGGTTCGACAACAGTAACGTGCGACGTTGGGTTGTTCGTGCTCGTAATGAAGGAAACGGTAGTGCTAACCAGCAAATGTGTGACTGAGCTCGGAGTGGACCACCGCGTTTCCAAAACTTGAAGAATACCCTCGAGGACTACACTTTGATAGTGACGAAGCGGCGCAAGCAGAGGTGATGTTGTGGCTCTGTCGACAAACATTCTACAGTGAAGGTGTCAACAAACTGGTCTCTTTGGGAGAAATGTGTTCGTCGCCAGTGTGACGGCTGAGAAATAAATATGTACATATAAAGAATATAGACGTAGAATGTTAATCAAGCCAGTTTTACTTAAAAACCTTTAAAACTTTCACATACAAAATTCGGAGGCGTTACTTTACAGCATTCTCTTGTATGATAAGAATCATGTTCTTGATTAGACACCAGTAATCATGACCCCTGATACCACCACATAAGTCACCGTAAAGTAGTAATGCTTAGTAGCGTCGTGCTACGTACATGTGTTTTCTTACTGCAGTCTTCCGTACCAAGGCTGAGAAGTCTGAACATTCACCGAGTCTTGGGTGAAGCATTGAGTGCGACTAGTTGCAGAGACGTGCCGGCCAGTCAGAGTCGCAGGCAGTGAAGTCATGTGAATTCGGCATCCTCTGGTGGCATGTATGCGTGGCGCCACCAATCGGAGACAGGGAGAGCGAAATATCCTGTGGAGTGTTGGCGGGAGATTTAAATGTGCCGTATCCCACATACACTGATAAGCCAGCACAGTGTGACCACTTACCTAACAGCAGGTATGTCCATGTTTGGCACGGATAACAGCGGTGACGCGTCGTGACATGGAAGCATTGAGGGCTTGGTAGTTCGCGGGAGGTAGTTGGCACCACATCTACACACACAAGTCATCTGGTTCCCGTAAATTCCGGAGAGGGAGGCGATGATCTCTGACATCATGTTCAATCACATCCCAGGTGTGTTCCATCAGGTTCAGAGCTCGCGGTTTGGGGGGCCAGCACATTAATTGGAACTCGCCACTGTGTTCCTCGAACCACTCCACCACACGCCTGGCCCTGTGACATGGCGCATTATCTTGCTGAAAAACGTCACTGGCGTCGGGAAACATGATGATCATGAAAGGGTGTACGTGGTCTGCAACCAGTACACCGTACCCCTTGCCCGTCATGGTGCCTTACACGAGTTCCAATGGAACCATGGTCGGCCAAATGAATTTTCGCCAGAGCATAATGGAGTCACCGTTACTTTCTCTCCGTCCTGCAGTACAGGTGTCAAGCAACTGTACCCCTGGAAGATGACGGATTCGCTTACTCTCATCGGCATAATGAGAAAGATACTGGGATTCATCAGAGCATGCAACGCTCTGCCAATGCTCCAACGTGCAGTGCCAATGGTCACGTGCCCATTTCAGTCGTGGTTGCCGATGTCGTGGTGTCGACATTGGTACATCCATGGGTCGTCGGCTACAGTGACACATCGTTAGGAGTGTTCAGTGCACTTTGTGTTCGTACACACTTGTACTCTGCCCAGAATTAAAGTCTGGTGTTAGTTCTACCACAGTTCGCTGACTGTCGTTTTCTAAGAGTCTACCCAGTCTACTACGTCCGACATTTGTAATGAGTGGTGGCCGCATAACCCCACCACGTCTGGACGTGGTTTCACCTTGATTCCTCCACTTGTTGAAGACACTCACCACAGCACTTCTCGACCACACTGTGCAGTTTCCGAAATGCTCTTGTCGAGCATCCGCGCCGTCGCAGTTTGCCCTCAGTCAGGTTCGGATAGATCGCGCACCTTGCCCATCCTACACAAGGACATCACTCTCACTGATACTACATGCACCAAAAAGTGGTTGCACTTCTGTCATGAAAAAAATGGTTCAAATGGCTCTAAGTACTATGTGGCTTAACATCTGAGGTCATCAATGCCCTAGACTTAGAACTACGTAAACCAAACTAACCTAAGGACATCACACACATCCATGCCCGAGGCAGGATTCGAAGCTGCGACCGTAGCAGCAGCTCGGTTCCGGACTGAAGCGCCTAGAACCGCTCGGCCACAGTGGCCGGCCTACCTGCGCCCTGAGTGTGTCTGACTGGCAGTCATGCCTCGACAGGTGACGCTGTTACCGCCTGAACGGGTTTATATCGACAATAAGTCATTGACCGCAATATTCTGGGTGATCTGCGTTCGTGTGCGGCGTGCGCCACGCAATGTGTGGTGGACGTAGACGCCGCAGATAGGACATTACGGAAAAATGCTTAGCCACAGCCTATGGGATTATTTCCAAAATAAAGTTTTCACATTCTGTGGCGTGTGATGTTGATGACCGTTTCTCCAGGAAAGCTCATGCAACAAAGTATGCAGGATAGCTGTTGTGAAGTTTGCACAGTAGGGGAGAAGTCGTGGTAGAAGTGAAGCTGTGAGTGCAAATCGTGAGTTGTGCCTGTTTAGCTCAGACGGTTACAGAGTTCCCCGCAAAAAGCAAGGTTCAAGTTTCGAGTGCCAGTCCTGCACACAGTTCTGAACATCATGAAAGTTTCCCGAATAAAGCTGCATGTGCTGGAATGACAGCGTTGTGGAATACCTGCAGCTACAACTTCTGTTGTCACAAGAGCTGTTGTCCACAACGTGTTAAGTAAAATTGGATAGGGACATAAAGCGAAGACTGCGACGCTATGCGCGATGCAGTGTATGTAATTTCTATACACTAGAGTAGACTTCGGTGCCGGAGGAAATGAGAGGGTGATTTAGACTCCTAAATGGGACCATGAAAACGCAAAATAAAATCCTAGCAGACCTGTCGAAACTTCTGAGGGGATATGTAGTATCGTCCAAGGATCACGGTATCATAACAAAATGGGCAACTCGCATCGATACCACGGAAGATAGCGTCTCGCTGCATACTGCAACGACAAATGGGAGGCGCTGGCGAAGCCACATCCTCTCTCTCCCCAAGCCCTAGCTCCAACACACAGAGGCCGGTACACCCGAGCAGAGATAGGCTGTGCTCGAGTTGAGTGCGTGACCGATCAAGCATCAACATCGTCTCTCCACGACACATGTGTTACTCATGTCTTACACTGAATTGTACCTTTGAACATTGGAAACTTTGAACTCCGAGTAAAGGGTTTAGTAAATATGAGCATCAAGTAATATTTTAAAATTCAGACAGTTGTAACTATTAGGCATGTTGCTGTGGCTATGGGTTGTATAAAGTTAAACAAATCTTTCATCATTTATGTAATAAAGTGAACCAATATTCCGTACGTGTAATTCCAGTCCACCAGTTCCCAGAGAAAACAACGAACCAACAGTTATATTGAACGACTGTAGTAATATTGGGTCCCTACGTCTTTCAAAGAAACACCCATTTATCCTGTCCCGGCAGCAGACTGTTTCCACCACTTCTACGCACCTAGAGGGGTCTCTTTTTACCTAATCTCTGCTGCGTTCAGCATGGGAATTCTTCTTCCATTCTTAAGGTGACGCCCTTCCTTTCATCAATCGAACAACGGTAGGTTGCCTGAGTGTTCGTCAAATCAGGAATGCACGAGAGCAGCCGTGTGAAAACAGCTGGCATCTTGGAAAAGATAATGTCAAAATCAAAAGCATCATTAAGATGTAGAAGAAATGTCAACAGTTGTTCACAGAGAATGTTGATATATACTCGTACATCCTGGTTTGGATGAGGGGCAGCAAGTCACTGTAAAAAAAAAAAAAAAAAAAAAAAGAAACACTGAAACATCACTCTATCACGTCCGACCTGATCCACACTCTCCATATGCTGGAGATAAAGCCCTAATTGGGTTGCTGGCGCCCTGGACACCATGCTCATTTGAACAGGGGCAAAAATCTCGGCTCATCGGACTGCTCTTAACTCCTCTACGTACTTACTGTCCAGTTGCTGTTTTGCCCATTTAAGACGTGCAGCGTCATGTGTCGCTGTGAGCAAAGGTGTTTTAAGCCACAGTGGAGACTCCTAATAACCACCGCATGCATTTCCCTTTGCAATGATCGCTTGGGAATTGATTGAGATGGGCTTCCATTCACTGATAGCGGCAATCCATTTCGGGTTTGCAAACTAATTTCGCTGACAAGACGTATCACTCGTCTCCAGATATTGCTGGTTAGTATATTTGTACGATTTCTACGACCACCGTTCTTACTCTGTGTTACTTTGCTGCGAGTGGTACACCATACCACGTAGACACACTATACAGTACGAGATGACTCAGCAACATATCGGGTAACTTGAGTCACGGTGCGATCATGGACACATTGAAACAAACTAGCTCCTTCCTTTCATTACGACACGTATAAACGTCATTCCATCTTATTGCACACACAACCAAATGGCACGTACACATAACTGTTTCACCCACATGACATACTGTACATTTATGCTAATGCTGACACATCGCTGCTCGCTGGTCACACGGGCATCTCGCTGGGAACTTTCACACAGCGGCAATTGACATCGCTGGTTGAGTTGATTATTTACAAAGTGTAAAGCAGAAACTAAGCTCTCTGCATAGTCGGATGGTAGTAATAGTGGTTCGCTCACACCAAGAATGCAATTATTGGCCAAGAAACGAAAGAAGCGCTGTGGATACCTCCTTTGATTGTAGACCATTCACAACGCAGATACTCTCACAACTCCTAACAACGACTCAAAAACAACTCAGAGCACTATTTCAGATAATTAAGAATGTTGCAACGTATTTTACAGTTTATTTTAAATATTAATGAACCGGAATAGTTTAAGATATAAAGATTCGTTTTAAAATTATTAACGTCATTTCTGTTGAAGAATTATCAGTCGATCTACTCACTCTGGGCAGTATTTCGTCGCTTTTTATCGGCATCTACTTTGTATACTACGTCTACCACATGTAGATTTCCGTTTTGATATTCTAACAAAACGGAAGCTATGAATTAAGTCAAATTGGATGACTAATTTCCAGTATTATTACACCAAATGACATCCATCACCAAGTGGTTATAATGATATGTATGCCCTGCGTCCCAGATAACTTCGCATACAAAAATGGCTGAAATAAGTGCGTGTTTAAAGTGTTCACTCGTAGTTCTCAGAACATTACTGTCCGTATATGGTGAGTTGATTGCTGTGATACTGCCAAAATGCAGTCTGCAAAGGCTATCACTTATGAAAAGCTCGCCCATTCCATCCTAGAATGTCGCTCAAGTTTGTGGGATCCATGCCAAATAAGACTATACGCAGTCACTGAAAGTGTACAACGAAGGGCAGCACCAGTTGTCACAAGTTTCTTTGATCCACTAGAGAGCGTCGCGGAAATGTAGAAAATTTTGGAAATTTGTGGTAAGTTCCTATGGGCCCAAACTGCTGAGGTCATTGGTCCCTAGGCTTACACACTACTTAATCTAACTTAAACTAACTTACGCTAAGGACAACTCACGCACCCACGTCCGAGGGAGAACTCGAACCTCCGACGTGGGAAACCGCGCGAACCGTAGCAAGGCGCCGCAAGACCTCGCGGCTACCCCGCGTGGCAAATGTAGAAATGTCTGGGCTGACAGATGGAGTTAGAAACAACTATCACTAGAAAGCTTACTTAAAAAGTTTCAAGTACCAGTATTATTTGAGGAATCCAGGAACGTACTACAACTCTATTAGCATCGCTCTTGCAGTGGCGCCAAGACAAGATTAATATGATTACAGGTTGTTCAGAGGAATTTAAGAGGTCATTTTTTCCAACGCTTCATACGCGATTGAAAGCGGAAGAAACCTTAACGTTTCTCCTGCAATTAATTTCACTGCAGTTTGCGGAGTATGGACATGTAGAAGTGGACGTATACCACGCAACAAATCGCGCAACGAGAACCTATCAAAAACGGCGCTGCTAGACTATGCCAAAATTTCCATTATTACATGCCGGGACCGCCAAAGGTTTCTGTTTCGGGACACGATCGTGATGCGTAGATCCGAGCTACGCACCATAATAGGTGCATGTTTTGATGACAACATAATAACATCGCGAAGTTCCTTCCATCTTTGGCACCACAGTACCGTCGTCACCTTCACGTGGTATCTTTTCACTTTAGTTCGATGGGTACATTACAAAACGTGGCACACATTTTTGTTGTACCGTTAAGCTCCAAAGATATGCGTTTTGAGTTTTAGACACTTGATTTCTAATTCACAGCTCATATAAATGTTTCCGCAAATGATGTTCATCCTTCATACAGAAATTTAGCTGTAAGTTCAATGTAGACCTTTTCGGCTGTGCCGACTTGCTTTCTTCCTGTGCTACCTTGTTCAGAATACATTTTCACTGATCATGTATACCCTACGGTGAAGCACAGCTTGAAAAGTTTTATACCATACACACGCCATTTCGTTGGTATGTATTTCATGAACTTCAGTCGTCCCCTCCAAGATACCATTCTCTCATTGATTACAATATCTTCGCCTGGTAAAAACTCTTGTTGATAACTATCTGTCAATGTGTTTATGAGTGATAAACGTTTCCTAGCCTGCTATTCTCGTCTAATCATTTCGTGATCTGCAAAATGCTAGTTTGCGCACACTCCGCTGTAGAGTGAAAATTTCATTCTAGAAACATCCCCCAGACTGTGGCTAAGCCATGTCTCCGCAATATCCTTTCTTCCAGGAGTGCTAATTCTGCAAGCTCGCAGGAGAGCTTCGGTGAAGTTTGGAAGGTAGGAGACGAGGTACTGGCGGAATTAAAGATGTGAAGACGGGGCGTGAGTTGTGCTTGGGTAGCTCAGTTGGTAGAGCACTTGCCCGCGAAAGGCAAAGGTCCCGACTTCGTGTCTCGGTCCGGCACACAGTTTTAATCTGCCAGAAAAGTTTCATATCAGCGCACAATCCGCTATAGAGTGAAAATTTCATTCTAAAATGCGAGTTTACTAACAGAAATTCAAAACAAATACGGGACACGGTGCTCCGCGAAAATGGGAATTAGTAAACATGGTCCGTTAGCCAATATCTAACGACCGGTGTCTGTATCAGACCGATCCAAATAATCAGTCCGATAAAGTATGTAATTTCCTCAGATGTGGTGCCTTTCCATCTGTTCAGTCAAGCAAGTTCAGTCATTTCATGTTGATGCTATATTTGATCTGCATATCTGTTTGTCTTCGTGACTAAAATGCTCATCACGTCTAAGAATTGAAAAAAAAAATGTTCAAATGTATGTGAAATCTTATGGGACTTAACTGCTAAGGTTATCAGTCCCTAAGCCTACACACTACTTAACCTAAATTATCCTAAGGGCAAACACACACGCCCATGCCCGAGGGAGGACTCGAACCTCCGCCGGGATCAGCCAGACAGTCCATGACCGCAGGGCCTGAGACCGCTCGGCTAATCCCGCGCGGCTCTAAGAATAGAGGAAGAACATCAATTGAGCTATTCAAATAACTTCCGGGAATTCAGCCAGGTAACACTTTCAGCGACCGCCGATATTTCGGCGGGAGAACACCACGCCATTTTCAAGGCAAACTGCAACGGACAGGCGGCGTACATGCAAATTTAATACCTCGGTTCTCGGACCGAAGCAGGAAAGATAACACACACACACACACACTGAACACTAGTGCCACCAAAGAGGACCAAAGTCAGAGCTATCGATAGTGAGACTGTGAATTCGCAGGTGAGGCAGCATTGACTCTGTTCCTCCGTTTTTTTGACAAGGGAGAGAGCCGGATTCCAAACAGAGTTTAAACAGAAACCTCCATCCCTGTTAACGAGGTTGCTCGCTAATTTAATCTCAACTGCCTCCCTAATGACACTGTCCCAACAGCTGGACGTGCATGCCAATATCTCGGTGTTATTATATAACGTGGGGTGACCAGTATCGAAGCAATGTTCGGCAATAGCAGATCTATTTGGCTGCTGTAATCGTGTGTGCCGTTTATGCTCAGTACATCTGTCCTCTACGGTCCTGATAGTTTGACCAATATATGCCATGCTGCAGCTACAAGGAATACGATATACACCCGCCTTACGCAGTCCAAGATCATCCTTAACGGAACTCAAAAGTGCTCTAATTGTAGATGGAGGTCGGAAAACACATTTCACATCGTATTTCCGTAAAAACAATCAAGAGGCTTAACACCTGTAGTGCGGTTCCCCATCTTTTGACTCAGGAATCGAGACGTGGCTGCACGATCCATTACAGCCATGCGGATAAGATGCCTGTCACCTCAATTGCTAGTGATACGAGGCCGTTTGGATCCAGCATGGCGTTCCGTATTACTCTCCTGAACCCACCGATTCCATATTCTGCTAACAGTCATTGGATCTCGACCAACGCGAGCAGCAATGTCGCGATACGATAAACCGCAAATCGCGATAGGCTGCAATATGACGTTTATCAAAGTCGTAAACGTGATGGTACGCATTTCTCCTCACACGAGGCATCACAACAACGTTTCGCCAGGCAACGCCGGTCAACTACTGTTTGTGTATGAGAAATCGGTTGGAAACTTTCTTCATGTCAGCACGTTGTAGGTGTCGCCACCGGCGCCAACCTTGTGTGAAGGTCTGAAAAGCTAATCATTTGCATATCACAGCATCTTGGTCCTGTCGTTTAAATTTCGCGTCTGTAGCACGTCATCTTCGTGGTGTAGCAATTTTAATGGCCAGTAGTGTAGATCACCAGCAACGCATGAGCCTTCTAAATGGTTCAAATGGCTCTGAGCACTATGGGACTTAACTGCTGTGGTCATCAGTCCCCTAGAACTTAGAACTACTTTAACCTAACTAACCTAAGGACATGACACACATCCATGCCCGAGGCAGGATTCGAATCTGCGACCGTAGCGGTCTCACGGCTCCAGACTGTAGCGCCTAGAACCGTACGGCCAGTCCGGCCGTCGCATGAGCCTACTCGTGTTACATCGTTGCTATTTGCACTTCTCGCTCCGACAGTCGGATTAGGGCCCTGCGTGAAACTAACTGAATCGCGCAGAGTGACGAACGTGTTAAAGAGGACTAAGGGCGTGACTTAACGCCGCAGTGCTCTGCTACACCAAGTAGATGAGCACGGGCGGCCTCGGCGGGCGGCTACCCAGCGACTCCGATTACCCGTCCAACGTGTTATGCTTGTGCCACTCTAGGCCCCTCCCCTCCGACGGGAGCAGCTGTTCTGGAGTGCAGCGGCGTCAGCTGACGGCAGGTGCCCCGTCCGTGACTGATGCCGGGCCTCGCCCGCACTCAGTCACGGCGGTCGCTGGGACTGGTTCCACAACGCACCTGCCTCATCCCCTAGATCAGTGCTCCGTCTTCACATACAGAGCTATGGCACCTCTAAGCCGGCAGCTTGCGAGATGGGTGTTGTAAATACAAGGTGTTTCAAAAAGACTCAGTCCACACCACAAGACTGTGTCTTATAAATCTGTGGTCCGCAGCCATTTTTTACGAGCGACCACTTTGATTACACTGAGGTGACAAAAGTTATGGGATACCTCCTAATATCTTCTACGACCACGGTTTACCGAGCATCGTGCTGCAACTCGACGAGGAACGGGCCAACAAGTCGTTGGAAGAACCTGCAGTAGTATTGAGCCACGCTGCCTCTACCGCCATCCTTAATTGCGCAAGCGTTGCCGGTGCACGGTTTAGTGCGCGAAGTGACCTCTCGATCATGTTCCACAAATGGGATACAAGGTGTGTGATCTGGGTGACCAGGTCACTCGCTCGAACTGCCCAGAATGTTCATCAAATCAGTCGCGAACAATTGGGGCTCGGTGACGCGGCGCATTGTCATCCATGGTTGTTTGGGAACATGAAGTCCATGAATGGTTCCAAATAGTGTCCAAGTAGCCGAACATATACATTTCCATTTAATGATCAGTTCAGTTGGAGCAGAGGACCCTGACCATTCCGTTCAAACACAGCACACACCATTATTGACCCACCACCAGCTTGACCAGTCCCTTGTTGACGGATCAGCTCTTACCAACTGTAACAGGGACTCATCTGACCAGGTCACAGTTTACCAGTCGTCTAGGGTCCAACCTATATGGTCACGTGCTCAGGATGTGCGCGGCAGGCGATTTCATACTGCTAGCAACGGCACTCGCCTCGTTCGTCTGCTGCCACAGCACATTAGCGCCAAAATGTCGCCACACTGTCCTAATGGAGAAGGCAGTCGTACGTTCCACATTGATATCTACGATTATTTGCTTGTTTGTTAGCAATGACAACTCCACGCAGACGGCCGTGGTGGACGAGCTGTTCTAGGCGCTTCAGTCCGGAACCGTGCGACTGCTACGGTCGCAGGTTCGAATCCTGCCTCGGGAGTGGATGTGTGTGATGTCCTTAGGTTAGTTAGGTTAAGTAGTTCTAAGTTCTAGGGGACTGATGACCTCAGATGTTAAGTCCCGTAGTGCTCAGAGTCATTTGAACCATTTGAACTCTATGCAAACGCCGCTGCTTTCGGTCGTTAAGTAAAGGCCGTCGGTGAGAAGTAATACCTGAAATTTGGTATTGTCAGTACACTCTTGATACACTATGTGATCAAAAATATCCGGACACTTGGCTGAAAATGACTTACAATTTCGTGGCGCCCTCCATCGGTAAGGCTGTAATTTATTATGGTATTGGCCCACCCTTAGCCTTGATGACAGCTTCCACTCTCACAAGCACGTTCTCAGGTGTCGGAAACTTTCTTGGGGATTGCTGCACTGAGGAGAGGTATCGATGTCCGTGGTAAGACCTGACACGAAGTCAGCGTTCCAACATATCCCAACGGTGCTTCATAGGATTCAGGCCAATTCATTACAGGGATGCTACTGTCGTGTACCTACTCCGCCACAGGCCGTTCATTATGCACAGGTGCTCGAACGTGTTGAAAGTTGCAATAGCCATATTGGGATTGCTCTTCAACAATGCGAAGCAAGAAGGTGCTTAAAACATCAATGTAGCCCTGTGCTGTGATAGTGCCACGCAAAACAACAAGGGATGCAAGCCCCTCCATGGGAAACACGACAACACCATAACACTACGGCCTCCGAATTTTCCTGTTGGCACTACACACGCTGGCAGATTACGTTTACTATGCATTTGCCACAGCCACCCCCTGCCATCGGATTGCCACATGGTCCGTTGCTACACACGATGTTTTTCCACTGTTCAGTCCTCCAGTGTTTACGCTCCTTACACCAAGCGAGGTGTCGTTTGGCATTTACAGGCGTGATGTATGGCTTATGAGCAGCCGCTCGACCATGAAATCAAAGTTTTCTCACCTCCCGCCTAACTGCCATTGTCCTTGGAGTAGATCCTGATGCATTTTGGAATTCCTGTCTGATTGCCTGGACAGATGTCTGCCTATTACAGATTTCGACCCTCTTCAACTACGAGGCCGGCCTGTACGCTTTTGTGCTTCACTGTTACATCGGAAACAGTGGACCTAGGGATGTTTAGGAGTGCGGACGTGACACGCAATCAGCTGACCAGTTTCGAAGTCCGTGAGTTCCGCAGAGCGCCCCATTCTGCTCTCTCACGATGTCTAATGACAACTGAGGTTGCTGATACGGAGTACCTGGCAGTAGGTGGCAGCACAATACACCTAATATGAAAAGTGTTTGTTTTTGGGGGTGTTCGGATACATTTGACCACATAGTGTACAGTGAATCTCAGTATAATGGTTTCTGAAAAGAAATGCCCCATGCCTCTAGTTCTAACTGCTCGTAATCAGCCGGACATCTTTTTACATGAATCACCTGATTTCAAATAACATCTCCGCCGATGCACCGCCATTTTTATACAGTAACGCTATCTACTACGTGCATATATCTATCGCATGACTCTTGTCTCCTCGGTGTATTTTCTTGTTAGCAGGGACCAGAAGCTTCAAGAAAAATGAACTGTGTCGAAAAATAAACCTTAATCCAAACTTTTAACATATTCATTAAACTCAAAAGTAACATTCATTCGCAGTGCTATTATAACGGGAAACACAACATTTCAGTAGAAAATTGAATTCGGTTTGCTTCAATGTGATTTATGAGCTTGAATCTTCTGTAGAAGTTTGGTATCCTGGCGCTCATATTATTGATCACAGCTACACGCATATCATCACTTACTTGCAGACGTGGGCTGGACTTGTTTATAATTACCAGCAAGGGGAGAAAAGCATAACGTTCTCGAATTTAGTGCATTTAAATTGCACTTTTACAACAAAACTGCTCTAAAGCCTCAGTAACAAATGCATCTTTACAGTTTCAGTCTTTTGGAATTCAATGGCATCTTCCTGGATTTCTTATGCAACTTTTGCATTACCAGTAAAAGCATTGTGATTCTGTTTTCGGTCAACTTTAGCCTCTGTTTTGTTATATTCTGGAAAGTAATTATTGAATTCATCAGCTAACATTGACGTAAGACCCTCGATGTTTTCTTGTACGTTTGCCCTAATCGTGTCACACTTTTTATCATCAACGAATGCTTTTAATGTCGCGAATGCAGAATAACTGTTTTATCCAATTTTAAGAACCCGTAACTGAAATTTGCAAATAAAGCCACGAAGCTTATCTTCAATGACAAATGTATTTGCAATGCCTTCTAAATATTTGTTTCCGGAACACTGCAAATGCAAGTTCATCTTATTCAAGAAGTGTGTGAAAATATCCACAAGATAAGCCAAAGACACCTGAGATGTCATATCAGAAAACTGCTCTACTAAGTTCTTCAGTGTCTGCCCGCATTAAAAAAGTTCTATGATATTGTAGCTTTTGCAGGCCGCTGGTGGTCCGTGGATCACTGGTTGGGAACCATTGGTTCGCAATCATTGGTCTTCGGACTGCCATGAGCTAAAATACGGTCCACGAAAGATTTAAATTCCAAATTTGATTCTTTTTGAGCTATTAATCCCTTGTTAAAAGGGTGGTGCAGCCCTGGTCAGTATTGACGATCGCTGGTGGCCTGGTGGTGTGGGGTAAGTTTAAGTCATCAACATCACAGCATGGCACGAGCCGGTCAGTCAAGTGTACGCTTTCTTTTGTCTTTCTGGGCGGTGTCAGTGATTTTATATGGATGTTTAGTGGTTCGATGGTAACAGTAGTTGAGCTGACCGCTACTCCTCAACATTCTTATCAGCTTATTACATAAGAGGGGTAACTGCACATTTTTTTTCTTATTAAACTCTTTTAATGCAAACTATGTGACACAAAAGAGAATATTGTGTATTACAAAAAGTTCATGAAGGTTGGGTAGATTTTGTTCACTACCTAATTTGAATATCACATCATCTAGCGATACACAATAAAAAATTATTTATTTTTATAATATTTATTTATTCCACTACGAAAAGTATATTTATTTTACGCTTTTGCTCGTTATGCTTATATTCGTCTAGATTTCCCTTTTATTTTTAGAAAATGAGGCTAAGAGAAAATACAACAGCTACATTAAATTCGGATTTATTTCGATGAAAAGAAATGGAGAAATAATATCACAGAGCGTTATACGGCAACCATTCCCGCGAGCGATTCCTTGAAGAAGCGTAATTAAAACGCTACTTATAAACGGTCCATCCTGGTTTCTCTGACCGATCACAAGAACTCTTTGCAGGAAAACTGGACAATCTGAAAAGAAAATTAAACTGTGTTCTATTGGTACAAGATTTGCGTCATAGGAGAAAACATTAGTAGCGTCGTTTCAGATATCGAAATTGACAGCGCAAACAAAAATGACTTATACTGTAGGAGAAACACTCGTGAAACATTGTTCGATCAAAGCTCTCGGAGAAGTTTTAGGTCAAAAAAAAAATGTCAAGATATGTCACTGTCGAACAACACGTTGAAAGCTCGAACTGAATTAAAGTCAAATGATACGGTGAAGCAACTTGCTTCATGAGTTAAAAAATCGCGTTACTTCGCATCACGAATCGATTTAAATTTCGAACTTTTTTCAGTTAGTCGTCTTTGTACGCCATTTACACGACGGCAACATAGTCAAAGGAGAATGATCGATTTCGCGGGGATTTGAAACGACATCGATAGCTATAGATGTCGTGAAAATAATAATAGAATATTTTCAATACATAACAGTATGTGGGAATATCTCGTCGGTTTCTGTAACGATGGAGCTTCAGTTATGCTCCGCTCTAGCGATGTTAATAAAACAGAAGAAAGCTTCAGCATTAACAACGAACTCTATCATACATATCCAGACGTTCAACTTCCAAGACTCTTCCAGAATGCCTTAATAATGCTGTGCAACTGGCCATAAATGTATTAAATGTTATTAAAGGCAACGCCTTTTTTTTTAAAAAAAAACTGTGCACTGAAATGACTCCGACCTGAGCCATCGAAAGATAATATGCTGCGAAAATTATATGAATGTTGAGTTGAGTTGTTTATAGGCGAGAAAAAAATGCACGACATCTCAGATGCATTGGATATTGTGGATATTTTCATACGCAAGTTGAACTTGCATTTGCACTGTTCCAGAAACAGATATTTCGAAGGCGCTGTAAACATATTTATCTTTGAAGTTAAGCTTCGTCGCTTTATTTGCAAACTCTAGTTACGAATAGTTAAAACTGGAGAAAAAATAATTCTGTTATCGCGACATCAATAGCACTCGTTGATGGCAAAAAGTGTGACACGACTAGGACAAAAATATAAGAAAACAACAAGAATCGTCTGCCAGTGTTGGTTGATGATTTTCTTAAGCAGTTTTGGTGAAAAAAAGCAAATTAATACCTACAGTAGAAGTCAAGAAATCGACTTGCGGTAGAGTTTTGCCTTTCTCCATAATTTATTTATGCGAACACAGATTTTCTGCTTTAATGGTAATTAAAAGCAAGTCCAGGTATCAGTTGAAAGTTAAGTGATGCTATAAGCTTAGATTTCAATGATAATATTGCAGAAGGATTACCGAACTTGTGCAGGAGATGCAAGCTCAAAAATCACATTGATACAAGCCGAATTTAATTTTCTACTAAAATTGTTATGTTTTCTCTTACAATAGGCTGTTAATGCATGTTACTTTTGAGTTGAATGAATATGTTAAAAGTTATGATCAAAGTTTAGTTTTAGAATGACACAGTTCATTTTCCTGGACTTTGTGGACCCCTCTAAAAACACAGAAATCATGGCACTTGGTAAAAAAAGATTGGGAGCCGCAGTTCCACATGAATGAAGATAGATTATTCAGGTGCATTTGTAGGTTCTCTAAGAATAAAAAGTTTTTACTTTCGAAAGAACCACCAAAGTGGAAACTTTTACTGTCGGCAATATCATCCCTATTAAAACATTACCGTGATCGGAAGAACTTCTTATTAATAACCAATGTCTGTTCCCATTTACAGTGCACTTCTTCTAGGAGGGATTATAGCTTTTTTTGGTCATATGCACATCTCAATAAACATATCAGTCACATTAATTCGTAGATTGAATTCACTATGGAGGAGGAGGTAGATAGAAGATTACATTTTCTTGATGCACCACACTTCAAGAAAGAAGTTGTAGCTTGTGCCACACGGTATACCGATAACACACCTAAACCGGATATTAACCCACTATCCCCAACAAAACGACGTCTTACAGAAATGTTAGTGGATAGAGGAAGCAACGTCTGTGAATCGAATTGCTTTATGCAGAGTTGAAATGTCTCACCAAGAATAGAAATTCATACTCAGATAAAAATAGCGTTAAGAAAACCACGGAAAAATCACAACGATGTACAGGCGTCCGTGAAATCCGAAGTTTTACTGCCGTTCGTTCAACGTAGATTTATGTCGTATGCAATCAACATTAAGTTATCAAGCTGAGCCGTTATTTTGGAAAGTATTTAAGATACCAGCTTCCAATTTTCCGTAATTAGTGATGCACTTTTGTATATATACTGAAAAAATTGAAATAACATAAAATGTTTTTATATTCTAGTTCTGTTGAATCTTATTCCTGTAATTTTTCTACGTCTGGTATTTTCTGAGACAATGGGTCATTTGTAGCAAAAAGAGAAGTTCCGAGATACTGAGGATCAATATTTTTATCTAAAAACTTTTCTACAGAGATGCAGTTCTGACTCTTTCGTGCCTTGGAATTCTCCTGGCCCATTATCTGCGTCTTCTTCAGTGTCACAGTCCGTCATTATTTGCCTTCTGCTTTTGTTTCTTGCGTCTTTTGTCATCTATTGAATAGCAAACTCTGCTTGGCCTAAACGAAGCACATCCAGTTATTACAGACCTCTAGCTTTGTTTTGCCCCAATTTCACCACTGCCTTCTTCAGAACCTTCAGTCTTTTATAGTTCTCACTGTTAAAAGTTATTACAACATCAAATGCCGTTAACTTAGTCATAAGGCCAACAAAACTGGCGCACGGCACCACACAGCAGCCGGCCGCTGTGGCCGAGCGGTTCTAGGCGCTTCAGTCCGGAACCGCGCTGCTGCTACGGTCGCAGGTTCGAATGCTGCCTCGGGCGTAGATGTGTGTGGTGTCCTTAGGTTAGTTAGGTTTAAGTAGTTATAAGTCTAGGCGACTGATGACCTCAGGTGTTAAGTCCCATAGTACTTGGAAATATATTTAATATCACCACACAGCAATAATGCAGAATAAGCATAATGTGTGTGACATCTTATGGGACTTAACTGCTAAGGTTATCAGTCCCTAAGCTTACACATTACTTAACCTAAATTATCCTAGGGACAAATACACACACCCATGCCCGAGGGAGGACTCGAACCTCCGCCGGGACCAGCCACAGCAATAATGAAGGATTCATTCACATTATGGGTCCTCCCATGCAAACATTTATTTAGTAGTTCTGGATTTACCAGGTCTTCGAAGATTTGATTGGCATCATTACTGCCAAAGATTACAAGAAAATTCCGTTTACTTATACTTTTTGCCCTCTACAGCTCCCTCTAGTATCATGGAAGTCAGTCCTCGCAGTCTGAACACATGTCCTATAATCCTGTCAATGTTTTCCTCAGATTCATTTCCTCCTCGTTCCTTACCTTATCAGTCCACCCAATTTTCAACATTCGTCCGTAGCACCACGTCTCAAATACTTCGAGTCTCTTTTGTTCCGGCTTTTCCAGAGTCCACGTTTCACTACCATACGATGCTGTGCTCCAAACGTGTATGCTCAGAAATTCCTTCCTCAAATTAAGGTCTATGTTTGATACTAGTAGACTTCTCTTGGCCAGGAATGCCTTTTAGTCTGACTTTGATGTCCTCCTTGCTCCCTCCGTCATTGGTTATTTTGCTGCCTAGGTAGCAGAATTCCTTAACTTCAACGAGCGAGGTGGTGCAATGGTTAGAACATTGGACTTGCATTCGGGAGGACGACGGTTCAACCCCGCGTCCGGCCATCCTGATTTAAGTTTTCCGTGATTTCCCTAAATCGCTCAAGGCAAATGCCGGGATGGTTCCTTTTAAAGGGCACGGCCGACTTCCTTCTCCATCCTTCCCTAATCCGATTAGACCGATGACCATACTGTCTGCTCTGCTCCCCCCAAAACAAACCAATACAACCCTTCATCTACTTCGTGACCATCAATTCTCATGTTAAGTTTCTCGCTGTTCTCATTTCTGCTACTTATTACAGAGGGCGTAGAGATTGTTAAACACCAAAATAATTTTAATCGGAAACTGATACATGGATTACGGTGCTGAAGAATATGTGAGGAATGTATGTTTGCAACAGCGGACGACAGCAGCCGACAATAGCTAATCATTGCGGTCGATTATACAAAACATGTGACGTCACGCCGCCGCGCGGGAGCACGTGGAAACTGAATTTCTTTTTAGTTTATAATGAGCCAGGGTGTGCAATGGATCTTCAAAAAAGCTACAAACCCTCCTTGAAGATATCCTCCGCATATGGTGAAGAAATTTTGGGTATCAGTAACAAGTTCATCCGACCGCAGCGTACTGGCCAGGAATATGTTAATAAGTGGTAGATTATTCTAGTAAGTGGTACATCACTTTTGTCCATTCACATACAAACTTGGAGTACTTCGTACAGTTGCGTTTAGGTTTAGAGTCTTCACTTACTCTTTACAAATGTTCAGTGCTTCCACAACAGGACGCGCGAAAAACGTCAGACGAGCATCAAACTCGTCCTACACAGCTGAGAAGATGTTTTTGAAGCACTGCATTCACTGCTATTGAAGGCGGCATCGTTGTCCACCTGTAATCGCTGCAGGGAGAGGCACAACAACGAAGTGTTACTCACACAAAATCCGTCATTTCCGAAAAAAAGACCTGGCTGTAAGACTTTTCAAGGAAAACTTCGCAAAATGCAGGCAGGTTTGGAGACTCTCACTCGTGATCGGCAGTGTTATGTGGCTGCTTTACGTTGTAGCACTTCACTTTTCCCCTCAAACGCAACGTAGCCTCGTCACCGAACAGTAAATGCGAGAGAAAATTGTTATCATCCTTCTTCAAGCACACACAAAACCCTACACGCGGGTGTTTATCTACACGGGAACGCCTGTATACTGTGTTTCTCATATGAATGAAGGTTAAGTAAACAGTACACCATGTATTCTTGCGCGGTTTGTTGGGATCTCATTGGATTTCGTTTCACGTGGAGCGGAAGGCAAGCAGTCTCGAATACTGTCATGTACGATAGTAAAGATATTTCTTTAAAGTCAGTACCGCCATTAGACTGTTGTTTATTTACAGTGTTATATTTACATTTACACAATCATGATTTCGGCTTCAAAGTGTTTTAAGTATTCTAAGATGGCATACTGTAGTATTATGATACGTCTTATGCTGTGCGTTATGCGCATATCGATTGAGCGATAATACGGGACAACAGCTTTATCGGCGCACTTAGCTTGGACAGCACTGGCTAGCCAGCTGGTTCAATTAACATCAAATAGTGTGAGACGTGAAAAGAGACGAGTAGCGTAACAATGTAGATTCGATTGTCAATTAATTTTCTAAAGCGAACGCAGTACTATTCGGTAAAACTCTCACGTTTCTTAGGGAACTGGATAGGAAGCATAAAATGCGTTGTTCCTTAACTGAAATAGTACTGTAATTAAAAATAAGAATTATGAAAATTCCTAACTTAAACACAGGATACTTTTTCAGCGCTATTTTTGTGTGACGCAAAAGTATACTGGAGGAATTTCAGCGCATAGGTAAAGATTGAAGCCACTGAGGGTATTACTCACAGCTAGTCGTCTGGTAATCTCCCAGTTATTTCCACATCCGAATCCGAGAAATACATTACAGTACAGCAGTACTGAAACTGTCATCTGTTACACTGATAACGAGTTGATCAACAACAGAATCCACGAAGCCATCCAAGCGCCACATTTTCTCCTCTTCTTTTATAAGACGTGTCGTTCTGTATCCCGCTAGCGTTCAACTGTTACTCACTATAAAGTTTCGTACATTACATCCAACACATCTAGTAGCTGAAACGTCTTATTTCTCGCGACAGATCCCTTAACTTGGCTCCAAATCATTTCTGTTGGATTCATTTCCCAGTGGTACGCGGAAACTAAAAATGTAGCGTTTGCATGGTGTTCTCAGTGCAGTGCAGATTGTAGTTGTTCGTATTCCCAAGATGTCAATCACTCTGGCTCGTGTGAGACCACATCTGTGGTATAAAACAGTGATCCAAATAAAGAGTATTTGATTTTCCATTTTCGTCCTAAAATTTAGTTTGTATCTTCTTAATTTAAACAACCTTTATTAACGATCTTTTATAAATTACCAGTAGTTAAGAAGTTATATTGGCAATAAGAACAGGAATTTTGTGAGCAATATATAATTAGCAACAAGAAGACATGCAGTTTTCATTAAAATGATGAGTAGATATGTGTTAATTGGCAAATATTTGAAGAATTTTACGTTTAAAATATGTAGGTATTCCAAATTGAACCAAAGGAACCAACCAGAACGAGTTTTTTTTAATCTACGGTCCATGGATTTTAACGATAATCTCCTGACAAAACTCTACCATCTGGTGAGCAAAATGTACGAGACAGGTGAAATACCCTCAGACTTCAAGAAGAATATAACAATTCCAATCCCAAAGAAAGCAGGCGTTGACAGATGCGAAAATTACCGAACTGTCAGTTTAATAAGTCACGGCTGCAAAATACTAACGCGAATTCTTTACAGACGAATGGAAAAACTGTTAGAAGCCGACCTCGGGGTAGATCAGTTTGGATTCCGTAGAAATATGGGAACACGTGAGGCAATACTGACCCTACGACTTATCTTCGAAGCTAGATTAAGAAAATGCAAACCTACGTTTCTAGCATTTGCAGACTTGGAGAAAGCTTTTGACAATGTTGACTGGAATAATCTCTTTCAAATTCTGAAGGTGGCAGGGGTGCGAATGGCTATTTACAATTTGTACAGAAACCAGATGGCAGTTATAAGAGTCGAGGGACATGAAAGGGACGCAGTGGTTGGGAAGGGAGTGAGACAGGGTTGTAGCCTCTACCCGATGTTATTCAATCTGTATATTGAGCAAGCAGTAAAGGAAACAAAAGAAAAATTCGGAGTAGGTATTAAAATCCATGGAGAAGAAATAAAAACTTTAAGGTTCGCCGATGACATTGTAATTCTGTCAGAGACAGCAAAGGACTTGGAAGAGCAGTTGAACGGAATGCACAGTGTCTTGAAGGGAGGATAAAAGTTGAACATCAACAAAAGCAAAACGAGAATAATGGAATGTAGTCGAATTAAATCGGGCGATGCTGAGGGGATTAGATTAGATTAGATTAGAAAGTAGTAAATGACTTTTGCTATTTGGGGAGCAAAGTAACTGATGATTGTCGAAGTAGAGAGGATATAAAATGTAGACTGGCGATGGCAAGGAAAACGTTTCTGAAGAAGAGAAATTTGTTAACATCGAGTATAGATTTAAATTCAGGAAGTCGTTTCTGAAATTATTTGTATGGAGTGAAACATGGACGATAAATAGTTTGGACAAGAAGAGAAGAGAAGCCTTTGAAATGTGGTGCTACAGAAGAATGCTGAAGATTAGATGGGTAGATCGCGTAACTAATGAGGAAGTATTGAACAGAATTGGGGAGAAGAGGAGTTTGTGGCACAACTTGACAAGAAGAAGGGATCGGTTGGTATGACATGTTCTGAGGCATCAAGGGATCACCAATTTAGTATTGGAGGGCAGCGTGGAGGGTAAAAATCGTAGAGGGAGACCAAGAGATGAATACACTAAACAGATTCAGAATGATGTAGGCTGCAGTACGTATTGGGAGATGAAGAAGCTTGCATAGGATAGAGTAGCATGGAGAGCTGCATCAAACCAGTCTCAGGACTGAAGACCACAACAACAAACACTAGGCTTGTAGCCGGCCTGAGTGGCCGTGGGGTTCTAGGCGCTACAGTCTGGAGCCGATCGACCGCTACGGTCGCAGGTTCGAATCCTGCCTCGGGCATGGATGTGTGTGATGTCCTTAGGTTAATTAGGTTTAATTAGTTCTAAGTTCTAGGCGACTGATGACCTCAGAAGTTAAGTCGCATAGTGCTCAGAGCCATTTGAACTAAACTTGTGAATAACATTCACAACAACCTGTTTCGCGCCGATTTTAACTGTTCCTGGCGCGTGTTGCACTACGGAGCATGACGGAGCGTCAGCGATTTGCACACTACGCATTAACAGCGCGACAATCAGAGCACAAAAGTACAGAGAATGCGACTGTACACGATTTTGAAAAGAAAACTTTACAGGTAAAATACGATTAAGAAAAACATCGATGGCTGTTAATACATTAGAACATCTTAAAGTTACATTTACCCTAACATAGTGCGCTAATGTAACTGTGCTTCGTGTAAGCAAGGTACAGTAACTGAACCCTGCGTGATCTGACACTGAAACGACGCACCAAACTCATGACAAATGGCTAACATTGAGCTGGCACTACGACTGGATTTTTGTGGACTACGTGCAAAACTCTGTTGAATGTGCTCTATCCTGAACGAGTCCAATCGTGCGACCTGCAGATTTCTTCCTACATAAACAATCAGCGCCTTGAAACTGCTGCTCATACTGTAGTCGCACACTTTGGGCTGTAGGAGGCGCAGTGCCGCACGTCTGTAACGCAACTGGACTCGCTGAGACGGAGAACGCAAACTAGCCTCTTGGTGCTGCGTCTTTCCCTCAGATCGATGCACATTGAGTAATGAAGAAACGAGCGAACGAAATGGTGTGGAAAACTTAAGGACGAATTTATTTATTTTTCCTTTTTTTTTTTTTTTAGTAGTCGTCTTTCGACTGATTTGATGGCGTCCATCACGAATTCCTCTCCTGCGTCAATCTCAAAGTACCAATTGCAGCCTACGTACTCAGTTATTTGCTGGATGTATTCCAATCTCTGTCTTCCTCTACAGTTTGTACCCTCTGCAGCTCCATCTAGTGCCATGGTAGTTATTCCCTGATGTCTTAACAGATATACTATGATACTGTCACTTTTTGCAGTGTTTTCCGTGTACTCCTTTCCTCGCCGATTCTCAATTTCTTGCCTTATCAGTCCACCTAATATTCAACATTCGTCTGCAGCACTACATCTCAAATGCTTCGATTCTCATGTTCTTGTGTTCTCGCAGTAAATGTTTTGCTATCATACATTGATGTACTTAAAACGTACATTCTCCGAAATTTAATTAGTATAACACAAGTAGATGTTTCTTGTCCACGAGATTACTTTTTGCGATCAGCCACTTCCTGTTGGTGCGAATATATATCGCAAATTGGTGCATTTCGCCTGCGCGAGTGAGATACGTATTGTAAAATTTGGGTTTCTTGAGATTCAAAGGAGGATATAAGATGAACATCAACAAAAGCAAAACAAGGATAATGAAATGTAGTCGAATTAAGTCGGGTGATGCTGAGGGAATTAGATTAGGAAATGAGACACTTAAAGTAGTAAAGGAGTTCTGCTATTTGGGGAGCAAAATAACTGATGATGGTCGAAGTAGAGAGGATATAAAATGTAGACTGGCAATGGCAAGGAAAGCGTTTCTGAAGAAGAGAAATTTGTTAACATCGAGTATAGATTTAAGTGTCAGGAAGTCGTTTCTGAAAGTATTTGTATGGAGTGTAGCCATGTATGGAAGTGAAACATGGACGATAAACAGTTTGGACAAGAAGAGAATATAAGCTTTCGAAATGTGGTGCTACAGAAGAATGCTGAAGATTAGATGGGTAGATCACGTAACTAATGAGGAAGTATTGAACAGAATTGGGGAAAAGAGGAGTTTGTGGCACAACTTGACAAGAAGAAAGGACCGGTTGGTAGGATATGTTCTGAGGCATCAAGGGATCACAAATTTAGCATTGGAGGGCAGCGTGGAGGGTAAAACTCGTAGAGGGAGACCAAGAGATGGAGACACTAAGCAGATTCAGAAGGATGTAGGTTGCAGTAGGTACTGGGAGATGAAGAAGCTTGCACAGGATAGAGTAGCATGGAGAGCTGCATCAAATCAGTCTCAGGACTGAAGACAACAACAACGAGATTCACAAGCGATGTGTAATGTTAATGTGGAGTTTAGTAACGGCCATAATACAGTCCGTTGCATTTCAAAGGTAATTGTGCCTATTTCTTTTTGATCAAAGGAGTCTGTGATAAACTGTTATGTACTACAAGCTTCTATAGGCCTTCCAACATTTGGTGGTCGATGTTTGCTGTAGAACCTACTTCAATAACACGGTCAAAAGCAAAGAGAAAGTTTTCTTTGCTAAAACGAACTCATTTCACTCGCAGACAATCATCGAATGATCAAATGTGAATGGCAGTGTTCCATTTCTAAGATCCTATAGAAGATTTCTTTCTCTTACATTTCAAGAATTTTACAGGCAACCGTCAGAGTTAGCAGCTGCTTCCCCACCACAAGAGTAACGTGTCTACGTGTACGAAATTACGTACGCTGTGGGAGAAGTCAATGCCGTATGGAATATTGTTCTTCACATAGATGCAAACGGAGACACTACACACACTAGTCCAGTAACAACGAGTTTAATGTTATCAGCTCAAAACATTAATTTCTTCTTTTGACCAGTAGTATTATACTGTTCATTCCATTCAACAGATCCTGTAATTCCTCTTTACATTCAATGAGAATGGCAGTGTCATCAGCGAATCTTATTATCGATATCCTCCACCTTGAATTTTAATCCCACTCTTGAACAAATGGTTCAAATGGCTCTGAGCACTATGGGACATTGTGGTCATCAGTCCCCTAGAACTTCCATGCCCGAGGCAGGATTCGAACCTGCGACCGTAGCGGTCACGCGGTTCCAGACTGAAGCGCCTAGAACCGCACGGCCACATCGGCCGGCTATTCTTGAACCTATTGTTTATTTTTGTCGTCGCTTCTTCAGTGTAGAGACTGAACAACAGAAGTGAAAAACTGCATCCCTGTCTCACACCCTCACCGTATGGTGCAGAAAATGAATGAAAGAAATTCACAATGAGACAATCAGAAATGACACTTTTCTTCAAAGAAAATAGTTACACTGAAGTCATCGCTATTTATGATGATCACTTAAGAAAGGCAAGTCTTCCGGTCCAGATGGTAGACCCACCAGGCCCTCTGCTGTTCCTGATTTACATAAATGACGTAGGTGATAATCTGAGCAGCCGCCTTAGATTGTTTGCAGATGCTGTAATTTACCGTCAAGTAAAATGATCAGACGATCAATTCCAATTAGAAAATGATCTAGAGAGAATTTCTGTATGGTCCGAAAGGCGGCAATTGACACTAAAGAAAGAAATGTGCGAGGTCATCCACATGGGTACTGAAAGAAATCTGATAAATTTTGGGCATACGATATATCGCACAAATCTAAGGGCTGTCAGTTTGACTAAATACCTAGGAATTACAGTTACGAGCAACTTAAATTGGAAAGACCACATAGATAATATTGTGGGGAAGGCGAAACAAAGACTGCGCTTTGTTGGCAGAAGACTTAGAAGATGCGACAAACCCACTAAAGAGACAGCCTACATTACACTTGTCCGTCCTCTGCTGGAATACTGCTAAGCGGTGTGGGACGCTTACCAGGTAGGATTGATGGAGGACGTCGAAAAAGTGTAAAGAACGGCAGCTCGTTTCGTGTTATTGCGCATTTGGGGTGAGAGTGTCACTGATATGATACGAGAGTTGGGGTGGCAGTCACTGAAACAATGGCGGTTTTCTTTGCGGCGAGATCTATTTACGAAATTTCAATCACCAACTTTCTCTTCCGAGTGCGAAAATATTTTGTTGACACCCACTTATGTTGAGAGAAATGATCATCATAATAAAATAAGAGAATTGAGAGCTCGAAAGTAAAGATTTAGGTGTTCCTTTTCCCCACGCGCCATTCGAGAGTGGAATGGTAGAGAAGTATTATGAAAATGGTTCGATGAATCCTCTCCCAGGATTGCAGATTAAGCATGTAGATTACGAAACGCGGGACATGGTTCTGAATGGGGTATGTGATCACCACAGACAGCAGTGCGCGCTCAGCAACATGCTCCCATGCAAACCACAAGGTTGGTATGGAGTTCTTCTGGTAGGATGTTCCATTCTTCCACCAGCGCTGTTCACAACTAGTAGATGTCCGTTGGTGCATGTGGACGTATCGCTGTAGTCTCCCCAATGTATCCATCGAGAGCACCACGAGATTTAAGTCGAAGGAACGGGTAGGCCAGGCAGTTCGCCGAATATCCTATCGTTCCAAGACGTCCTCCTTGCTGTCTTCGATGCGGTCGACAGCAGAAAAGAAGCAGAGCTTAATGTACCCCTGAAAACACGCGCATAGGGATAGAGTACTGTGCCGCAATAATGTTTACCAGTGAGTTTACAGATTTCAAAGATTTGGAGGTACTTAACTCCATGCAGCCTTATACCTCCTCACACCGTAACACTTCAACCACCAAAACGACCATGTACGATTGATTGCCTAGATTCATCTACGGTTGCAGGTTCAAATCCTGCCTCGGGGATGGATGTTTGTGATCTCCTTAGATTAGTTAGGTTTAAGTAATTCTAAGTCTAGGGGACTGATGACCTCAGATGTTAAGTCCCATAGTGCTTAGAGCCATTTTTTGAACCTGGATGCATTAAGTGCTCTCTTCTCTCCATTTGATAGTACATCCAGAGTTGTCGAACGTGATTGTGTTGGTGGTCCACGTGCTATGATGTTAGGAGGCATGGAGGCATAATATTGCCTGAGAGTACTGACGTCGAAACCTTTGAATATGGTAAATTCATTGGGGTTGGGTTGTTTGGGGGAAGAGACCAAACAGCGAGGTCATCGGTCTCACAGGATTAGGGAACGATGGGGAAGGAAGTCGGCCGTGCCCTTTCAAAGGAACCATCCCGGCATTTGCCTGGAGCGATTTAGGGAAATCACGGAAAACCTAAATCAGAATGGCCGGACGCGGGATTGAACCGTCGTCCTCCCGAATGCGAGGCCAGTGTGCTAACCACGGCGCCACCTCACTCGGTGGTAAATTCATTGGTCAACGTTATTGTGAACCTGTGCTCCTTCCTCACGTGCTCCGGAGGTTCGAGTCCTACCTCGGGCATGGGTGTGTGTGTTCTTCTTAGCATAAGTTAGAAGTAGTGTGTAGGTTTAGGGACCGAAGACCTAAGCAGTTTGCTTCCTTAGAAATTCGCACACATTTGAACATTTTTCCCCACGTGCGTCTCTTCAGGGATGAATGCTGCCTTGGCTCCATTTATATTCATGACAATTCGCTACAGCCTTCGCAGTGGACGAGCTCTTGGTACGACAGGATATTCGGCGAATGACGTGGCCTGCTCGTCCCCCGGCTTAAATCACATCGAGCTCGTGTGGATTACGCTGGGGAGACGTATCGCAGCCCGACAGCATGCACCAACGCACATCCAGCAACTGCAAAAAACGTTGGTGGAAGAATGGAGCGCCCCACCACAAGAACTCCTTACCCACCTTTGGCCTTGTGACGCACCCTATTAAGCATCATGTCCCGCCCTTTGTAATATGCAGTACACCATCATTCATAACGAGGCCTTCGCTTTAATTACTGTCTTTGAATGAAGGAGTCGTTTTTGTTCGTCCCATTGCGCACTTATTGCATTTACATTCTGTACTACATTGTAGCAGAACTTTTTATTTATGGTCTAAGTTTCATCGACCTATGTTATTTGGCATTGAGGCAGCTTGCGAAAATTGCTTTCGTACATGAGTTTTGCACACCTAGGTGGCTGCACCAGTGAGATCCCGAGCTATAACGTGAAACGACGGCTTACAATTGATACCAAGTTAAACCTTAAGTTTCGAGGATTAGTTAAAAGTTAGCCCGAAGTTTCTATCTTACTACATGCGGAAGTAGCTCCGTCAACACCTTAAGCTCTGCACAACTGATTTCAGCACGGGAACATTAACATTTAATTTCCTAGGACCTTCTGGTCAACCTCTACCGTTTTCTGCATCATTTCTCCTAGTGTTTTATTTAACAACTAGATTGTTGGGAATAAAAGCTATTTAATTTTACCGATGTTTTCCGTTTACGATTTTATAACAGTTGTCAACAGACAAATTTTTAAAATACTTGCTACATAAAGGAACATAATCACAAACTGCGACATTGTCGCGAATAAAACAGTAACCCGTATATACATTAAGTTTCCTTTAATTTACGTCTATGGTCACAAGAATTTCGTTAACAGATTACCGGTTTCGGTCTATAATGACCATCATCAGATCTGCAGCAAAAATGGGAAAAAACATAAATACCCTCACAGATTGTCTACAGCCTAAAAACAATAAATAGACCATAATGAAAAGTACTACTGACAAATATATGCATTTGTGCGCTTTAAGTATGAAGAGGTATAGATGTTTTATAAAATGGTTCAAATGGCTCTCAGCACTATGGGACTTAACTTCTGAGGTCATCAGTCCCCTAGAACTAAGAACTACTTAAACCTAACTAACCTAAGGACATCACACACATCCATGCCCGAGGCAGGATTCGAACCTGCGACCGTAGCGGTCGCGCTGTTCCAGACAGTAGCGCCTAGAACCGCTAGTCCACTCTGGCCGGCTCATGTTTTATAAAAACAGAGTCCTAATGTGCTGCAGCCATAGTGGCATCGTCAAATGTTAAATGCAAAATCAGCACCAGCATCGTCAAATATATATGAATAGTATCATATGTATGAGTCATGTTGTTAGTAGCACTACTGTTCAAGACAAGCTGCCGTACCGTAGCCACAAGATGTTTGTGTTGTAAGTTCACCGTATGTTGCTAATGTCGGCATACACTAGTTTTCAATAATTAAATGAACAGCGTAAAATAAAGATGGATCCAATAGTTGACGTCTGTAATTAGTTTGTAACGCATAAAGGTCATTATAGCAATAAAAAGCAATGAAGTAGAACACGACAAAAGTAAGACTGTTAAAAAGAGGATGAGTTAAGAGACAGTAGTTGGCATACGCTCTAGTGCCAATATTCTAGATAATGACATAAGTAATAAACACCTTTGATAGTGCACAGAATAATATTAAAAACTATAAACGGAAACCGCTAAAGAAGCCACAATGAAAGAAAACATAGTGCTGCACATAATCAGCGCCCTCTGCTGTCGCTAACGCCAGAATTCCACATAGGCGAGAAGTAGTTGGACAAATATTGTATCGGTCAAACAGGCCGCTCATATAAATTAAGGTTTAAAGAACACTCACAGCCACGTGACAAAACTGCTTTGGGACAGCATTTATCTGAAACTGGTCATTCCATAGGGAGCATTGAGAACTGTATGCGTATTCTTCACAGAGCAGAAAAAGGCCGTGCTCTTAATTTGTTAGAGGAGCTTGAAATTTACTAAGCAAAAAAGGAAGAAAGAACAAAACTGCTTAACTGGCAGAACGACTTCGTGCCCAATGGCTACTTTGCTTCATTTGACAATGTCGTACATTAATTACTGAACGCCTGTGTTATACAGGGTGTCCCAGCTATCTTGTCCACCCAAAATATGTCTGGAACAATAACAGGTATTGGAAAACGACTTTCACCGGTATCAATGTAGGGCTGGGGCCCATGAATGTACATATTTGGAAACATTCTAAAACGAAAGCATATGTGTTTTTAACACAAACTTACGTTTTTTTAAATGGACCTCCCATATTTTTTCTTCAGCAATACATAGCATGACAAAGCACATGCACAATGGCATTGATTGCATCGCAATATTCCCATTACATCCCGAGATATTGAGACGCGAAGTTGACGCTTGAAACACCCGACATGCACTGCTAGCGCACGTCCTGAGGCTCAGGCGTGAACCCCATGCTGCCCGTAAGCGCGATGTGATTGACAAGTAAGTGTCCCTCTTTATAAGAATGGAGGTGTGATTACACATGTCAATCACATCGCGATTACGGGCAGCATGGGGTTCACGCGTGAGCCTCAGGACGTGCGCTAGCAGTGCATGTCGGGTGTTTCAAGCGTCAACTTCGCGTCTCTATATCTCGGGATGTAATGGGAATATTGCGATGCAATCAACGCCATTGTGTATGTGCTTTGTCATGATATGGATTGCTGAAGAAAAAATATAGGAGGTCCATTTAAAAAAACATAAGTTTGTGTTAAAAACACATATGCTTTCGTTTTAGAATGTTTCCAAATATGTACATTCGTGGGCCCCAGCCCTACATTGATACCGGTGAAAGTCGTTTTCCAAAAGCTGTTATTGTTCCAGAGATATTTTGGGTGGACAAGATAGCTGCGACACCCTGTATAATAGTTCGTTGGTAGTTTCACTTCGTAAGTTTTACGCATGACTCTAGTATTTTCCTGTTCCTTCTCTGTTAACCATTTCAGAGACTGCATTAACCAGATAATGTGGGTCATGCACTGTTACGGAACTTTATCATTCTTTTCTTGGAAGGGAGTGCCGCAGATTACGAGGGGCCCTCTGGTGGTCACGCTCCTCCAACCACTTAACGCCTGTGCGGAATTCCGGCGTTAGCGATAACAGAGGGCGACGATTATGTGCAGCACTATGTTTTCTTTCATCGTGGCTTCTTTAGGGATTTGGTTTTATGGTTTCTAATATTATGCTGTGCACTATCAAAGGTGTTATTTGCTTACGTCATTATCTAGAATATTGGCACTAGATCGTATGTCAACTACTGTATCTTAACTCTTCGTCTTTTTAATAATCTTATTTTTGTCGTGTTCTAGTTCATCGCTTTTTATTACTATAAACCCTTTTATACGTTATAATCTCATTACAGTTTTCAACTACTGTATCCTTCTTTATTTTACGCTGTTCAATTAATTATTGAAAACTAGTGTATGCCGACATTAGCGACATCTGGTGAACTTACAAACATCTTGTGGCTACTGTACGGCAGCTTGTTTTCAACAGTGGTGCTACTGACAACATGACTCGTACATATGATGTTATTCATATATATTTGACAATGCTGTTCCTGGTTTTGCATTTAACATTTGACGATGCCACTATGGGTGCAGTACATTAGGACTTTGTTTTTATAAAACAGGTAGACCTCTTCATACTTAAAGCGCACAAATGCATGTATTTGTCAGTAGTACTTTTCATTATGGTCTATTCATTGTTTTTAAGCAGTGTATTTACGTTTTTTCCCATTTTTGCTGCAGATCTGATGATGTTCATTATAGACCGAAACTAGTAATCTGTTAACAAAACGTTTGTGACCATAGACGTAAATTAAAAGAAACTTAAGGAACATAATAACTATGCGTAAAATGCAAAGTGAGGTTATGGGACATCTAGAAAAAAACTGAGAACTGTCACAGAAAAATTACGGAATGTAGAAGTGAAGGAGAAGACATGCAACGTCTCCATCAGGCAAGGAAACGTACCAACCGGCAAAACGATAGATCTGTTATGTGAGACAGACACTTGGCCTACACAATGGCGTCTTGATCGTGCGCAGACATCGCTCAGCGATGTGGAACGCTGTTTCTTCTAGTACGAGGCGTGACTAAATTTCTTTCTCGCTCAACAAAAGTGTTCATTTACTGGCGAAGGCTTTTCCAGTTCAACGTACAACAAGCGGATTAGAAAACCAAAATTATTCCGTGGGTGGTCTGTAAACGATACAGTAAGAAATTATGTTTTGTCGTCTTTATAATGTAGCAGCTGGAGTTGTACCTTTACAGCTGCACCTATTTCTAACGCCATCGCACAGTGTTTGGCTGAAAGAACTTATCATTCTTGTTCCGTTCTCAGGCAGTGAACGGGAAGAAAGAGTGTCAGAACCAACCGGGATTTCAAAAAGCTTCCGCCTCTGTTGCTTACTGGCATGTAACAGGAGGAATTTATTCGTTTTTTGGGATCTTTGAATTTTGAGAGTATGACCCTTTGCGTAGAAAAAATGGTAGAGACGAATGTGTGATGCTTTGACTAAACACATCCATTAGGAAGCGATGAGCTCTTTTTTTAAATCCTCCCTATGTTTAGGATAAATATTACTTTGTTAGATCTCCTGACGGAAGATCAAATCTCAAGAATTAGTTTACAAGAAATTTGTTAGTGATGTCCTTTGTGCTACCTTCCAAAATATTCAGATAAATTTCAGTAGAAAAAGAATTTAGGGCCATGTACAGCATGGTTTGCAAATAGTTGCACACAAAACAATTTGAAGAAATTTTTTCAATTTTTCTTATGTAGGCTATACATTGCGACACGTGCCAAGGATTATTTCACATCAAGGACATAGTAACTTAACGACTATGTCACACTTGGCAGTAGACGAGAAGATCTTAATCAGCTCTATCCCTCCTATGGAACGTCATTCTGTGTCACAAGTATTGTCAGCAGAAATTATAACATCTTTGAAATATGAAGAGAGTTTCGTCACCAGTAGATTGTTTCAGTGGAAATGTTTAAGGTTATAGGTCAAGTAATACAAAACGAACTGGAATAAGGGTTTAAAAAATGTGTATGAAATTTCTGTTAACTGTAACTATACTGGAACTCATTGGTTTCAGGAAAGTTGCGAAAAAGTTGTAAAAACAACTTGGAACTCTTCAGCCCACTCTCCACAATACACGAAACATTTCTTAAAATTGTGACCAGCTGTGTGGAATAAAATCCGAATTTAAACAGGCAAATTAACAAGCTGGCTTTTGGAGCAGCGAGACGATTTGCGAGAAAGAATGAAATTCTAGAACACAGCAATGGGTCTGAGTTAGTAATTTCCATCATAGATTTAGAGAAAACTTTTAATTCAGTTTGAATGAAACTGTACACACTAGAGAGCAGAAACGGAGTGAATACAAATCTAATGCAGAGATTTACGTCACTGCTACATTGAGTTCCTTCTGTAATAGGATGACCAGAGTGGGTGATGTGGTCGGGGTTGTAGGGCATGGCTGGGTAGAAGAAGGTGGCTGTTTTTAGCAATCTCCCTCTTTATTGTTGGTTCTTCCAATACATTTTCCGGTGGCTCAGCCCCACCGCTCGTGTAGTGGTGGAGACATACTGATGCGCGCAGCCTGGGAAACACGACGCTGTGCTCGGTCAGCTGCTGCACAGGCGGTAGGAGGTTAGCAGCACGAAGCCCGGCCCACCTCGACTCCTGCAGATGCTGCGGCTTGTGACGACGCCGGGAGTCGCCGGTGCAGCAGTGGCAACGCCCTCCGCCGGCCAATCCTGGAGACAGCGTCACTGATAACGACGACGTTTTCAGCGACCGAACGCCCAATCGGTCGAACCGATGCTGACGTCCACCTCTCATGCCCTTAAATAGTGCAGACCACTGCTGAATCCGCCGGTTACGTGGTACCATGTTTATTATAACGTTCTCGATGAGTTGGCTAACGCAACCACGCCACACACGGCTCTCGCCTGCGTAATTCTGCTAATGCTGCATTCTAGCTGTTGATGGCTGCCGCGCACGTACACACATACCCAAGCTCATTGCAAAACTGTGTCACCTGCATAACGCGCCGGCCAGTGTTCGTCCGCCATCTGCCATGAGACTGGCGCATCGCGCACTGAAACACAGTAAATCATACTTTCGCACCATATTTCCCAAAAATAATCCCTTGTCCTCTACACTTCTTTCCCACTTTAGTTCCATGATTATGACGAGTCTCAGTTCGGGGTCGCTGCAGCTCCTTTTTACTCGTGGACTAGATCACTTGTACGGAAGGGTGAGGATCGTCTTGACTTATACGAAAGCTGAATGAACTATTTTGCTATAGCACTGATAGGGCGAAATAGCCGACTATCGGGATCAGATGGTCTCTGACGAAGCTGTATATTGGAGACTGGAGGGCGTAAGACGACAAACCACACACTGAGATGGACAAAAATATGGAAGCACCAAAGATAGAACACATTACCACGGCTAATACGGGTAGGAAAGCCGTTAGGATAAAAAAAAAAGCTTCCAATCGGCTAGGAATTGATAAATAAGGGTCCCGTGCGGTTTTCAAGATTTTTCCTGCAACGTACTGGAAAGCTCAGGTAACGATGATAGCTCAGGCACACTTTTCTCCAAAGTAAATCACAAGGTCTCGATAATGTTGATGATCTGGTGGTTATTGTGACCAGGGTGAATGCGACAATTCATCCCCGCGCTCACAAAACCTCTTTTGGACGATGCGAGCTGTGTGGACAGGGACCCTATCTTATTAGAACACAGCTTCCTAGTTGGGGGACAAACTTTATACAAAACAATGGGCCTGATCCGCCAGAATGGTCACATATTCTTGGCAGAAATGTGACCTTGCAGAGTAACTGCAGAGGCCATGAAGAAGCACGATATTTTTGCCCAAATCATCACCGACCCCCCGCCACTTTTCACTCTTGGAACGTAAACTCGCTCAGAAGCTGGGAACAATGTGAAACAAGACTCATCAGACGACATGACTTTCTTACATTGCTCTGTAGCCAGGTTTTATGGTTTCGACACTTTTCCTGTTACGGAAATTTTCCACCACGAATAGTTTTGGAGTTCTAGCTCACCCTGCCGTTCCCTGCTTATACAGCTCCCTTCACGTTGAAAAAAAAAATTGTTTTAGTCTATAGTCGCAATTTATCGTGTTGTTTTGGTGCTGACAGGGTTCGTGAGTACGGCATTCAGGTTTTCAGTGACGTTTGCAGCTGTCGTGCTCTTATTTTTCGTCACAATACTCTTCAATTACCGTCCGTCACACTCACTGAACGCACACTTCTGTCGGCGTTACAGCTTACCGGGTGATGTTTTACCGCTTTCCCTATATGAGGTATAAATCTTCGATCGGTTGCTTTTCGAAACACCACTCATTTCTGCTTCCTTGGTTAAGGAACCACCCACCATACGAACACCAATAATTTGCCCACGTTCGAAATCAGTTATTTCCAACACAGTGCACTCGCAGCTACACAGAACACCGTCCCGGCCATGACTGACACTTGCAAAATGTTGAAGACATTGCGCAAATGCCGTTCGTAATCAAATATAGCAGCGCAGCATGGGGGCTTCGCTAGCATCTGGAATATTGAAGCTGCGTTTGTGTGGTGTTCCCATTTTTTTGCCCAATCCCGGTATGTGCTCCGTCAAACGAAAACTGAGCGCAGAGCAATGTCACTGTTGTGTCCTGCGACCAAAAAGCGCGCTATTCATGTACGAGGGCTGTTCAATAAAGAATGATCATTATTTTTTATGGTCATAATTTCTCGCTCTAAAACTTAATCTTATGATGTTCTGTAGGCGTTGTGTGCAACAAACACTCCGTGGTAGTTTCATTATTGGGACTCCTGGTTCCCGCCTGTGAGAGGCGGGCAAGGTTAGACATATTCAGTATCGCCTACCGCTGCAATGGAATTAACACGCTAGGAGCAATATGTGGCTTTGAAATTCTGCTTTCGTCTCAACAAATCTTCAGCTGAGGCCTATACAATGTGACAGGTGGTCTGTGGAGAGTCTGTTCTTTCCTATAGCACAGCTCAAAGTTACTGCTCTTAAGGAAGAAAACATCAACACTGTTTCAGGTTACCTTCCATTAGGAAAGTGGGTGCAGTCAGCGACTGTTATGTAATTTATAAATGATAGAGCACAGCAATCAGTCGTCCTTTTTTTTTGCAAGTTTTATTTTGCAAATCCAGATTTCGGCTAGCGTCTGGCCATTATCAATGCACTAGTTTTTAAACTAGTCACAGTTCTTTGAATACTACTCAAAGAACTGTGACTGACGCTCGAATAACAGGGAACTAACATACATCGAGTTAAAAATAGTGCATTGATAATGGCTAGGCATTAGCCGCAATCTGGATTTGCGTAATACAACCTGCAAAAAAAGGAGTACTGATTGCTGCGCTCTACCATTTATAAATCAACACTGCTGCTGTCATTGGGAGACAGGATCACTTTATTAAACAGTGAAAATTTCATTGGGTGCCACTCATATGATGGTGACAGAAAAATTACAAAGGACACGTGATTGTGCGCGATGGGTTCCAAGACTGTTAATTCCCGAACAAAATGACATTCGCGTGCAGGTTCGCAAGCAGTTAAAGTTGGTGTTATAGGAAGATCCGGAGTTTCTTTCAAATGTAATCAGTGCTGATGACACTTGGCTACATCATTTTGACCCTGAGAGCAAACAGCAAAGCTCAGTGTGGAAATCTCCTTAATCACCAATCCCTAAAAAGCAAAAGTGGTTGCTTCTGCTGGGAAAGTTATGGTCATCTCATTCTTTGATATTGATTGAATGGTTAATCAGCATGTTGTAAATGCACACACATCAGTAACTGGATAATACTACAAGGATGTCCTGGAAACATTGCAAGTCCATATCAGGCGCAAAAGACCACATTTCCGTGAAGCAGGCTGGATGCTGCACCACGATAATGGGCGGCCACATATTGCCAGTGTTGTTGCTGAACATCTTGCAACAATCAACGTGAAGTACATCCCTCACCCTCACTATAGTCCGCATTTAGCCCCATGTGACTTTTTTCTATTCCCTAACATGAAGAAACGCATTCGTGGGAGGCATTATCAATCATCAGGCGATTTTGAAGGACCTCTCAAAAAATGGCTTCCAGCATGTATTTGAAGACTGGCAGCAACGTTGGGACAAATACATCGCATTCATGGGAGACTACTTTGAGAAGGACCATCAAAATTATAAGGACGAGTAAAGGGATGCTATCAAAAGAAAATTATGATTATTCTTTACTGAACAGCCCTCGTACCTTTTTGATCATGGCGACTTGTGTTTTTAAGCTTATAGCGTGCTGAATAGCTTATCAATAATGACTGCTATAAAATTATTAGAATAATTAAGCACCATTTAGATAGCAAACATCCTCGTATCCTATTTTCTTGTATTGTCGTAATATATTGGACAACATGTCGAAACTGTATGTCAACGCAATCGTTACAACATTCACTGCTAACCGAACATCGTTAATAATAATCGTCATTTTATCTACGGTTGTGTATTTAGCGGCAATGTAGTGAGTTATACTTCCGTACTCGTGTACTCCCTCTCTTTTCTATGCTGGTATCGGCCACTTGCACCCTACAACAGACTCAAGTGACGAGTTTCCAGCTAAACGGGTAGCGTCGAAGACTTGTGAATCTAGTCCTCGAGCATAAGGAGACGACAAGCTCGGAGATGGCGTCGTAGGACCAGCTGGTGAGTTTAAAGTGACTATATGGAGCTCATTTGTGATCTCCTGTACACAGATACGCTGACGAACGAGGCACTGGTGCAGCCTATACTGAGAAAAATACAATGGGGGACGGGGTGGGGTGCTTTTTTTGGGAGGGGTAGGGGTGGGGGGGGGGAGAGCCGACGAAAACTACGACGACGAAATTGTGGTTACACCATGAGAAATTTGTGCTTGAACTACAGGGGATAGGCAAAATAATATGAACACCTATACTTACTTCGTAATGGTTTATTAATAGCCGGCCGGAGTGGCCGTGCGGTTCTAGGCGATACAGTCTGGAGCCGAGCGACCACTACGGTCGCAGGTTCGAATCCTGCCTCGGGCATGGATGTGTGTGATGTCCTTAGGTTAGTTAGGTTTAATTAGTTCTAAGTTCTAGGCGACTGTTGACCTCAGAAGTTAAGTCGCATAGTGCTCAGAGCCATTTGAACCATTTTTGTTTATTAATAAGGGACTGGACCCTGATTTGCTTGTAATACAGCGGCAATTCTTCTTGGAATACTGGCATATAATGATTGAGTAGTCTCCAGCAGAACATTAAGCCACTCTTAGATCAGAACCTCTTGTTAACTCCTGTAGCGATGAGGGAAGCGGAAATCTGCTCCGTAGTCTGCGCTCCAATACCGCCCACAAGGGACTGTGCTGGCCAGGAAAGAGGCTACAATCCAGTTACATTCTCCTCATACCACGATTGTATTGTCCAGGCTGTGTGAATGCGTGCATTATCATCCTGAAATATGGCATCATTGTTGGGTAACAAAATCTGAATCACGGGGTTCACTGATCACCTAAAATGTTCACATAATCGTTGGCTGTAACACGGCTTTTGAGAGTAATGATGGGACAAGCAGAAAACCATGATATGGTTGTCCACATCATCACACTTCCACCTCCATGCTTAACCGTTGGAATCAAGCCATCAGGATTGAAGGCTTCTTTTGTTATTCTCCACCCCGGCCCTATGTTAGAAATAATGAAAACGTTGACTCGTCGGAGGAATGACGTGTTTCCACTGTTCAGTAGTCTGGGATTTATGCTCCTGACGTCATGTTTTACGCTTCTTTGCGTTGGTTGTCGTCACTAATGGTTTCGGTATAGCAGCTCATCCACGAATATTCGCTTTATGAAGTACACTACGGTCAATGTCGATAGATACGGGGTCTCGAAGATGGCAGTCACTTTAGCCGCCGTAGTTTTATGTTGTTTCGACACAATTCGTGTTAGCGTGCGACGATTTCTGTCATTTAGTTTTGATTTGCGCTCACTATTACGTTTACACGATAATATCTTTCCAAGTTTTGTGTAGGCTGTCAAGACTGTTGAAACAGTTTCTCTTGAACCATTCAGTAAGTTGGCTGTCTTGGTTACTGATGCTCCAGCTAATCTGGCCCCCACAATCTGCTCTCTTTGGAACTCTGTTAGGTCTTTCATTGTTTTACGGCACGCCAGCTGGGAACGACAGAGAAGATAAGGCTGTGGGAAGAGGTCAGCGAATGGCACGCTGACCGACCTCATTCCAGGACGACAACGTGACAGGAGCCGCCCCTAGGTGAAGACGACATAAGCGCCTGGTGGCACCCACTTCAATAGAAGCTTCAACGTGAGCCACTTCGTTAGCCGATGCATCGTAGAGTCTTCATTAGCAATCTCTACGTAGCACAGTTAGAGAACAGCCGTCAGTGCAGTTCAGTTGACAAACTTTTGTTAGTAGAGGTGGCTAGGACTACAAGTGTTACTTATGTTTGTCTATTCTGAAGAAGACTAATTGTTTTGTATGTCGTCCTTTGCTTGCGACACACCTGTGTAATTGCACTTGTGGATGATAAAGGACTACAAGAATTCGCAGATTAAAGTATTTATACTTGTTGTGATAAAACTCATCAATACGAGTTGTTTGATTGATTGTCTAGAGAACCGAATATGCAGGATTCCTAGACTCAACATATCACACGTCGACCTCGGCCCCTGAATGCAAATACGAAGTGTGCACTTCTTGTAAACAACCTGCATTGATGCCTAGTCCGTGCTAAACACGCGCAGTGCAGAGCGCCACGTGCCTTAACTGCGTTGTTGACCGTTCAACACAACCATTCCATTACTACCACTGTTCACATTATTTTTCCTATCCCCTGTAAATGCAAATGCTAGACAGTCCTGCAGACTGCGCTATTCTTCTTAATCACGAGTAATGTCCTCAATATGTTGCAATTTTCCTTACAAGGGAACCTCCCCATCGCACCCCCCTCAGATTTAGTTATAAGTTGGCACAGTGGATAAGCCTTGAAAAACTGAACACAGATCAATCGAGAAAACAGGAAGAAGTTGTGTGGAACTACGAAAAAGTAAGCAAAATATACAAACTTAGTAGTCCATGTGCAAGATATGCAACGTCAAGGAAAATCTGAGCTCACGAGCGGCGTGGTCCCGTGGTTAGCGTGAGCAGCTGCGAAATGAGAGGTCTTTGGTTCAAGTCTTCCCAAGAATGAAGATTTTAATTTTTTATTTTCAGACAATTATTATCTGTCCGTTCGTTCATTGACGTCTCTGTTCACTGTAATAAGTTTAGTTTGCAGTTTGGAAAATATTCATTGACCTTGTTATTGAAGTCGCGAGCTGTATTTTCTGGATTCATATTGCCCACGGAATACATGTTACGTATTTAATGCACTCTCATCCAAAGTAGTGAACAGTCAACTGCCAGCCAGGGAGCCTCGTTAGCAGGAACACTCTCTCTTCCGTGCTCTGTAGTCGACTGTTTCGATGTTTGTTTAGGTGTAGCGTCCCCAAACTACGGCGCAGTTACCTCGCATCGGACGGACAGATAACAATTGTCTGAAAATAAGAAATTAAACTTTTCACTTGGAGAAGACTTGAAACAATGACCTTTCGTTCCGCAACTGCTCACCCTAACCACGGGACCACGGCGCTCGTGCATTCGAACTATCCTTGAATTTACCTATCTTCCGCATGGACTACTCAGTTTGTATATTTTGCTTATTTTTTCATAGTTCCACACAACTTCTTCCTGTTTTCTCCATTGTCCTGTGTTCAATTTTTCAAGGCTTTTCCACTGTGCCAACATATAACTAAATCTGAGGGGGGTTCGATGGGGAGGTTCCCTTGTTAGTGATCTGAAGAGTGTTCTGTGTGGTTGTGTATTTTGTCACAGCTCATTGTAATCGAACTCTGGTAAACTGGTTTTGTTCGTATTGTGTGTGCTTCGCTAAACAAGGCAGCCGAAGCGGCTGGTATTTCAAGACGCAACGTATTGAAGTCTTATGCAGTATGCAGGGAAAGCGGAAAAACATCATCCGCTAAGTCAGAACGCGGCCGAAAGTGCTTGTTGAATGATTGTAAGGGTCGGTTGTTGAAGCGAACTGAGACGAAAAATTAAGAGGACGACAGCTACAAAAGTTACTGTACAACTGAACATCGCACCCACAAATCCTTTTAGCACCAAACTAACACGAAACAGGGAATGGCAGGGCAAGTTGGAATTCAGATACTAGTCATCAGTGATGCAGATGCCTGTAACACGAAAACGAGGTGACGTAACCAAAACCTGGACTACGGAGCAATGGAAGAATGTCATTTTGTAGGACGAGTTCGTTTCACACTGTTTCCAATTTCTGGCCGAGTTTATGTCCCAAGAGTGAAACATGGCGGGTGTTCATTGACGATTGGGCAGCCATGTCGTGCTTTTCCATGGGCCACATGATTACTGTGGAAGATCGCATTACTGACAAGGATTCTTCTTTCTCTTCTGCCAATGCAGGATTAGGACTTATGGCACTTGCCGGCCTCGCCGTCTCTTCCACGGCCTTCCCGCATTCCTTCCACGAATAGAATTGCGTTCCACTGCTTGTCGAGAGATTCTTTGGGGTCACATACGCACTGCATGGTGTTTCTAATTTTGCTTTCGTTGGGGCTACTTTTCCAGTGAATGGCTGTACCACCAGTTCTTTCATTATTTATTCGTTTCTTTTTCTCTCTTATCTTGTGCAGTCTTTCACTGATCTAAGGAACCTAATTTCTAATGTCTCGAGTCGTCTTAGGTCGTTTGGTCTTAATGTCCAACATTCTGCTCCATTAGTACTGTGGATACTAACGAGACTATAAAATTTCATTTCTATTTGAAGACAGTAACTGTTTTCGAAAGAACAGGTACTTTAGATGATTGGTTGGTTGTTTTGGGGAAGGAGACCAGACAGCGAGGTCATCGGTCTTATCGGATTAGGGATAATGCCATACCGGCATTTGCCTGGAGCGATTTAGGGAAATCACGGAAAACCTAAATCAGGATGGCCGGACGCGGGATTGAACCGTCGTCCTCCCGAATGCGAGTCCAGTGTCTAACCACTGCGCCACCTCGCTCGGTACTGTAGATGACCATGCAGCTTTTCCCTGGAATAAATGATGACTAACTGAAACCCACAGCTGCCGACAGGTGTTGTTGATATACCTCGATGTGGACAGCTGAAAATGTGTGCCCCGACCGGGACTCGAACCCAGATCTCCTGCTTACATGGCAGTGAATGGGCAAATGTCTATAAGGTACATTACATAGGTAAAATTGTGGACAGTTGGGAATGTGAGTCTCATGGGAAGCGTACAAGGGATAAGTCCCTGCAGTCGAGCTATTAATCTGTGTCCTCGGTGGCTCAGATGGCTTAGCCGGCACGGTAGCTCAGCGTGTTCGGTCAGAGAGCTGGTTGGCCTCTGTAATAAAAAACTGAGTGGAAGGATAAGCAATACGAACTTCACCGGATGTCATGTGACATCCACAACGACCAAACACATCGATCAACAAAAAAAAAAAAAGATGGATAGAGCGTCTGCCATGTAAGCAGGAGATCCCGGATTCGAGTCCCGGTCGGGGCACACATTTTCAGCTGTCCACATCGAGGTATATCAACAACACCTGTCGGCAGCTGTGGGTTTCAGTTAGTCATCATTTTAAATTTCATTTGGGTTTATCATCTCGTTTTACCTTTGACTAAACCTCTTATCGTGCCATATATATGTTGATAAGTACTAAATTTTTTATCTATGTCGTTCTCTTTTTCAAATTTATGTTACCTCCTAGAGCATGGAAATGGGACACCTGATCTATTATTATGTTATTGATAATGGTCTCAGTTCTTATGGCTTATTTTCTTAAAAAGGCCATTAGTTTTGTTTTTGTTGTTGATATCTTCAGATTATAATTTAGACTTGTTTACTCTGTGTACCGAAATTTGTAAATCGCCTTCGCTGTCCTGTGTGATTAGCTGGTAGTCGTCAGAAAGCATAGTACTTAGAAATTTTCCACGCCCAGTTGTTACACCTTGTGTTCTGTCCTCCACCCATTACCTGACCAGGTTTTCTATGTAGGTGTTGAACAGGGTTGGTGACATACTACACCATTTGCCTTACTCTCTTGTTTATCTCTATTTGTGGTGTCAGGTCTTTGTCAGTTTCTATTCTTATACTAATGTTTTTGTTTATATTTGGCAAACTTTTATCAAGTGTCTGGGGAAATTTCTTTTCTCACTCACCAGAACTATTTTCTGTGGATGCGGGCAGATTCCTTCTCAAAGTCGATGATGCTGTGTGTGTCTCCAAATTGAATTCTCTTCTTTTTTGTATAATTCGTTTCAGGGTGAAACATCGTTGGTACAAGGACTCTTTTACGGAAGCCTGCTTGCTATTCTAATAAAATTTAAAAGAAATGTTCAGAAACCTCACATTAACTATTTTGCTTTGGAAGCACTCAGAGACTGATTCCCTGTAATTAGTTGTGTTACTCCTGTCTCCTGTGTTATTTCACCTGTATGCAAACACACCTTATACAGAGTTATTATAAATAGTCCGAAAAGCGTGTAAGGGTGTTACAGTGTGGGCTGTGGCGAGAAATAATTATTAAGAAAAAATTCGGTAGGTTGTGCCGTTTCTGAGTTAATTAGCGTCGAAGTTAGCCAATCAGGCCGTTGCGCGGGCAAATTCAGGCGGTCCGTCGGATACAATTTGTGTCAGTTGTTCTCACACCGTAGATGATACCGCACGAGACTACTCAGCCTTTCGCTTGGGTTCGATCATTATTACTTTCACATGTCCAATTTTCGTATCGCGCTCTTGTTCGGTTTTAAGAAGCCTAAAGAAGCGACACCGTCTCTAGTGGCCCGTGTAAGATTTAGTTCAAAACCATATAGGACCTGTAGTTATCCATTCCGAGACGACTGAAAGCTTTTCTGAATGCCAAAGGTTTTCCTACACGTTATCAGGCACAATAACGTTTAGTGTATTTGGCGTATCCATATTTTTGTCTGTCCCCTGTACAATCAAAAGCTACGGCTCTTTATGTCATATTTTGATCAAAACCTATCACTTGATAAAAAACGAACTTTGGCAAGAAGTAAATTTCACGATAGAAGTAAAGGAAAAATCATCCGAAAATCGTTAATCTGTAACTATGTCACAGGAAAAATACTTCTTTTGTCAATTTCTATCTGACATCATCATCATCATCATCATCATCATTTAAGACTGATTATGCCTTTCAGCGTTCAGTCTGGAGCATAGTCCCCCTTATAAAATTCCTCCATGATCCCCTATTCAGTGCTAACATTGGTGCCTCTTCTGAGGTTAAGCCTATTACTTCAAAATCGTTCTTAATCGAATCCAGGTACCTTCTCCTTGGTCTACCCCGACTCCTCCTACCGTCTACTGCTGAACCCATGAGTCTCTTGGGTAACCTTGCTTCTCCCATGCGTGTAACATGACCCAACCATCTAAGCCTGTTCGCCCTGACTGCTACATCTATAGAGTTCATTCCCAGTTTTTCTTTGATTTCCTCATTGTGCACACCCTCCTGCCATTGTTCCCATCTACTAGTACCTGCAATCATCCTAGCTACTTTCATATCCGTAACCTCAACCTTATTGATAAGGCAACCTGAATCTACCCAGATTTGGCTCCCATACAACAAAGTTGGTCGAAAGATTGAACGGTGCACAGATAACTTAGTCTTGGTACTGACTTCCTTCTTGCAGAAGAGAGTAGATCGTAGCTGAGCGCTCACTGCATTAGCTTTGTTACACCTTGCTTCCAGTTCTTTCACTATGTTGCCATCCTGTGAGAATATGCATCCTAAGTACTTGAAACCGTCCAACTGTTCTAACTTTGTTCCTCCTATTTGGCATTCAATCCGTTTATATCTCTTTCCCACTGACATTACTTTTGTTTTGGAGATGATAATCTTCATACCATAGTCCTTACATTTCTGATCTAGCTCTGAAATATTAATTTGCAAACTTTCAATAGAATCTGCCATCACAACTAAGTCATCCGCATATGCGAGACTGCTTATTTTGTGTTCACCTATCTTAATCTCACCCAGCCAGTCTATTGTTTTCAACATATGATCCATAAATAATATGAACAACAGTGGAGACAGGTTGCAGCCTTGTCTTACCCCTGCAACTACTCTGAACCATGAACTCAATTTACCATCAACTCTAACTGCTGCCTGACTATCGATGTAAAGACCTTTAATTGCTTGCAAAAGTTTGCCTCCTATTCCATAATCACGTAGAACAGACAATAACTTCCCCCTAGGAACCCGGTCATATGCCTTTTCTAGTTCTATAAAGCATAGATACAATTCCCTGTTCCACTCGTAACACTTCTCCATTATTTGCCGTAAGCTAAAGATCTGGTCCTGACACCCTCTAAGAGGCCTAAACCTACACTGATTTTCATCCAATTTGTCCTCAACTAATACTCGCACTTTCTTTCAACAATGCCTGAGAAGATTTTACCCACAACGCTGATCAAAGATATACCTCTGTAGTTGTTACAATCTTTTCTGTTTCAATGTTTAAAGATCGGTGTGATTACTGCTTTCGTCCAGTCTGATGGAACCTGTCCCGACTCCCACACCATTTCAATTATTCTGTGTAGCCATTTAAGACCTGACATTCCACTGTATTTGATGAGTTCCGACTTAATTTCATCCACCCCAGCCGCTTTATTGCACTGCAATCTATTGACTATTTTCTCCACTTCCTAAAATGTGATCCTATTTCCTTCATCATTCCTGTCCCATTGTGCATCGAAATCTGAAACATTACTGAACGTATTTTCACCTACATTGAGCAACTCTTCAAAATATTCCCTTCATCTGCCCAAGGCATCAACAGGATTCACCAGCAGTTTTCCTGACCTGTCCAAAATACTTGTCATTTCCTTCTTACCTCCCTTTCGAAGACTGTTAATTACACTCCAGAATGGTTTTCCAGCAGCTTGACCCAAGGTATCCAACTTGTTTCCAAAGTCTTCCCAAGATTTCTTCTTGGATGCTGTAATTATCTGTTTGGCTTTGTTTCTTTCTTCAACATAACTTTCTCTGTCTACCTGAGTTCTAGTATGTAGCCATTTTTGATATGCCTTCTTTTTCCTTTTACAGGCTGCCTTGACTGTGTCATTCCACCAAGCTGTTTGCTTCATCCTACCTTTACACACTACTGTTCCAAGACATTCTCTGACCACTTCTAGTACTGTGTCCCTGTACCTTGTCCATTCCTTTTCCAGTGACTGCAATTGACTATATTCAACTAACTGGTACCTTTCTGAGATCACTGTTATGTACTTGGGTCTGACTTCCTTATCCTGAAGTTTCTCCACTCTTATCCTCCTACACATGGACCTGACCTCCTGCACTTTCGGCCTCACAATACCAATTTCACTGCAAATTAAATAGTGATCAGTGTCATCAAAGAATCCCTTGAATACACGTGTGTCCCTTACAGCCTTCCTGAATGTTTGATCTGTTATTATATAGTCAATGACAGATCTGGTTCCCCTGCCTTCCCAATTATACCGGTGAATGTTCTTATGTTTAAAAAAGGAGTTTGTTATTACTAAGCCCATACTGGCACAGAAATCCAAGATTCTATATGACATAAGACTTTAAATTAAGACAATCAGTATTTCTGCATTCAGGCTGACTGGGTCGCAATGGTAAAAAGTCCAGCATCAGGTAAGGAATGACTTTATCTCACACAACGAATTTCGGAATTTATCCACCATCAGGAATCCAGGAGCGATTACTGCACGTAGGCATGGCGTTTCAATTTCACTATTCCTCTTTATGTCCCTCCGCGCTGCATATCGGCACTGCTCCGAGAATCGCGATGTTTTGAAAGTTTAATAAAATATCCTTCTCAGTCTTTTGCAAAGGACGAAGAACTCACGGACTTTTAAAATAGTGGACCTAACGCGTTTTTACATAATACAGTAAAGAAAATACTACAATTAATTTTTAATATGCATTTATCGTTCTGTCTGTCCTTAAAGTACTACTCCTTTCCTTTTTTTTCCAGATGCGTATAGCTTTTTAAATTCTTTTTTCGTAAACTATATCTCAGAACTCAGATTTCACGATCAGTTTTGCTCTGGTCTACATGTGGAAAAAAATCTCAAACGTTAGAAATATCTTATCGTGCACCTAATTCCTAAAAGTCTTATTTTTACCAAGCTCATAATTCAACTTTCACTAACATGAACTTTTGCGGCCATTTCAGTCCATTTTTCTTTCTTTAGGAAGAAAGACGTACAGAAATTTACCTCATCAGCAAGAGGATATAGATCTATTATGGATTATATAACAACAAATGAGAGATCTCCTGGACAGGTTAGAAACCGGAGTTTACCGAGGAGAGCATATTGGATAAGATCACTTCTCACTGCTATCAATCATTGACGTCTATTCAAAATGGAGAAAACCGAGGAAACCAATTAACGATGAAAAGGAAGAACAATTTCTTAAAGTTTACATGTTACAAGATAGCAGCACAAGAGCTCTCTACCAAAAGAGGATGACAAAAACATTAGCAAAATTGGAAACGGTAAACGACTTGAAAGAAGAATCGAAAAACTTAAAAACAACCACATAGAACACAGCTAATTAGGTTCTGAGGAAGAAAAGCAAATACAGGTAACGTAGAGAGGTAAGGATTTGGACACCAGAGATGGAAACAGCAATGAAAGAGGAACAATAAGCTTTCAAGACCTACATAAACAATCCCACTAATGAAAAGGATAACTAATATAAAGTGAAGAGAAAGAATTAAACTTCCTGGCGGATTAATACTGTGTGGCGGACGTAGACTCGAACTCGGGACATTTGCCTTTTGCGGGCAAGTGCTCTACCAACTGAGTTACCCAAGCACGACTCACGCCACGACCTCACAACTTTACTTCCGCCAGTACCTCGACTCCTACTTTCAAAACTTCACAGAAGCTCTCCTGCGAAACTTACAGAACTAGCACTCCTGGAAGAAAGGATACTGCGGAGACATGGCTTAGCCACAGCCTGGGGGATGTTTCCAGAACGAGATTTTCACTCTGCAGCGGAGTGTGCGCTGATGCGAAACTTCCTGGAAGATTAAAACTGTGTGAAGTTTGGAAAGTAGGAGACGAAGTACTGGCGGAAGTAAAGTTGTGAGGTCGGGACGTGAGTCGTGCTTGGGTAGCTCAGTTGGTAGACCACTTGCCCGCGAAAGGCAAAGGTCCCTAGTTCGAGTCGCGGTCCGGCACACAGTTTTAATCTGCCAGGAAGTTTCATATCAGCGCACACTGCGCTGCAGAGTGAAAATCTCATTCTGGAAGAGAAATAATGTCAAACACATAACTCAGTTAGAACACTAAGAATCGTGATCAGTAAGCACATGAAGAGTCATGGAAACACTTTCTTAGCAATATGGAGCATGATTTCAATGGCAGACAAACTATCGATTCTATACTGATGAAATCACTCGCCAGACAAGAAAATGAACATATATACGTGTTAACGATATAGGAGAGAACGAATCAGTAGCTCATTATAAAAAACTGTGGTGTGATGGTACTTAAATTCAGACGTTACCTGAAATGCATGACAGAAAAGGCCTGGACGATACTGATATACTGATATGAGAGAACTGACAGAAGCTCTAAAAGCTACAAACAGGAAAGCCATTGGTTTAGAAGGTGTTAATGTGGATGTTTATATGGAACTGAGGAAATATGAGGGTTATTCCTACTTCTAATACGCCTTCAAATTTAATCAGCGTTGAAGAAATAAGACGGTACCAAAAAACTGGCTGAGTGCAGAAGTAATATCTATCTTTAAAAAGGAAGATAAAAATAAATATAGTAAATACCGAGGAATAAGCCTGCTGAATTCAGCCTTCCAGTTATATATCAAAATTCTGACTGCAAAACTTAAAAATACTATGGATAAGCTAATATCTGAAGAACAGTCAGATTTTAGCGAAGGACGATCAACCGTTGATAATGTTCTTACACTGCAACAAATTATAGAAAACAGACGAGAGCTCAATAGGGAAACTCGTCCTGCTTTCGAGGATTTTGAGAAAACATTCGATAATGTGAACAAAGAAGTACTCTGGAATATCATGGCTGAACAAGGTTATCAATCTCACTTCATAAACGCTATTTATAATCTATACATAAACACCAAAACTGTTATAAAATGGAAAACGTAACAACAAAGCCAATGAACACAAACAAAGTGATATAACAAGGATGCTGTATTTATCCTACATCTTCAGTATTTATATAGATTAAGTTACTAGAAAATGGAAAAAAGTTGAACATAAATGGAATTCTTAATGTAGTTTTGCATGAAGATTACTTAACTCTGATTACAGAGAAAGAAGATGACATTCAAGAGGGAGCCTTTAAGTTGCTGCAGATAGCCTCAGATTACAACTTAACGTTGTTGGTGGATAATTCGATAGTGATGGCATTTCGGGGCTACCAGTAAGATCTGAAATAATCTTGAACAGAAAAATCTTTGAACGACTAAAACATTTTAAATATCTATCATGCGACATCACTTACGTATATAACAATGACGTGGACCACAATTTAAAAATGTTTATTTCCGTATGTGGTACCATTGTGAAAACTTTGCAGAATAAAGCCAGGAAAAAAATTCAGATAAAATTTTATAAATCAACAGCAGTACCAGTGCTTACTTATCGAAGTGAAGCATGGGCAACAACAAGACGCCACGAAATTTGAGCAGAGGCTCAAGAAATGAGATTTCTAAGAAGAGTGGAAGGATGTACAACAGAAGATCGAAGAAGAGATGAGGATATAAGGAATGATTTAGGAATACACTACCTAAACAAAAAATTAAGGGAAAAGGAAAAAATGGATTGAATATGTAGATCATACAGGTGGAGAAAGATTCCCAGTAAAAGGTCTCAATTGAAAATGCACTGCAAGATGAACGTAGGAAGACCACACAAAAGATGGAGTACCGTAACAAGGAATTTGTCTAATATGTGAAGTGAAGAAGAAGTAGTAAACTAATTAAAAGAAATAAATAGGAATAGAGCTTGGAAAAATATGAAAAATACTGGAAAACGACGGACATAAGTGTGTATTGACAGCGTGGAGCTGGCTCGCCAGTTACGAGATCTGTCGATGAGAGATACAGGACTGTGTCCCTTCACTAATGCTGGGGCGGTACTTGTGGGTATTCCCAAAGCTCTCGAAAAAATCCATGAGTAGGAAAAAATTACCAAAACAAAAAATCTGGCATGGATAAAGCCACTCTGTAAAGTCTGCCACAACGCACATCGAATCATTTATGTTCTACTCCAAAAGGAATAACGAAGAAGCTTGCCGTTACTGTTGAATAATTTAAATTTTACAGTAACTGCAGTTTTGACAGACACTGCACAAAGGTGGTTGTTAGACAAAAAAGGTAGTATGTGTTGTGTCTAGGAATGCTGCATACACAGATTGCTGGACAAACAACTCGTATTAATGAGTTTTATTATAAAGACAATTACTGATGCTAGACATTGATAGATGTGTCACAAGCAAAGTGCGACATACAAAATAATCAATGTTCTTCAGAATAGATAAGCAAAAGTCTGTGCTATATAGACATTTCGAATGATAGAGGCTACGATGCATCGGCTAACGAAGTCGCTAACGTTGAAGCTGCTATCGAAGTGGGCTGCCACCAGTCGGGTGCGGCGCTTCACCTCGGTGCCGCTGCTGTCGTGCTGTTGTCCTGGAGGGAGGTTGATCAGCGTGCGATTGGCTAACCTCTTCTCACAGCCGTCTATTCTCTGTCGTTCCCGACTGGTGTGCCGGAGCTGAATTTACGCCATAACAGTATGAATGCACTAACGGTGTACAAAAATAATCAGCATGTACAAAAATAATCAGCCTAAAAGCATTCAAGATAAAAATGAGGTTCGCAAATATAAACAAGCAACCACTTTTTTTACTGGGACCGCTAAACTCGTTGATGGTCGAAAGTAAAGACAGTAGAGAGATCATGATTTCAGAAACGAGTGAATGTTATATTTAGGGATCCAGCTGATAATAACTAATTCCTATCATGCGTGTGTGAGGTTACGGGCGAGTTGTGGCACCCTGGAAATACTTTTGGTTCAGAGTTGGCGGCCACAGCTCGGGCTACTCGGCAAGCCGCGATTCGTTAGCATCCGTGTGATGCCGCACAAGAGCCAGACCACATGGTCCAGCTAACCGTGTGGCTGGGAATTCCATGGTGACGCTGTGTCGATGAAGGAGACATGCCAGGAGTGCCAAAGATGGCGGACTTTGTGAAATCTAAATGGCCAACATTTCACACTTCGTATAGAAATTAATAATAGCCAGATGAATCATGATACCTGTGGTGTGCGTACTGTAAGACCTTCGGTACACACACCATCAGATTATTTGACTTGTCGCTCTAACGAAGTAGGCGAGTGTCAGCAACATGTCTCGTGGTCTTATCGTGGCGTGTTTATCTTCTGCCGTTAGGTCAGACGATAGAAATGCCACTTTCACACTTAGAGTAGCAGATTGACGGTGGCCAACTTTAAACAGAAGTTGATTAATTTTAACACACATTTATTAAAATAATAAAAAGCATAGACATTACGTAACTTGATTCTGGATGCTGTTTACGATTGACAATCTGAAGATCCTTTGGTCTTGGTACGTTAATCTTATTCTCACATATCTCTGATACTTGACAAAGTGTCTATTTATTTATCATCATGGCTATGTACAGGAATATGGTAATCTTATTAGGTGCAGACTGAAACATGACTATAGACTGTTACAGGAAAATGCAGACTGGTACAGACTGGTGCAGACTGATACAGACTGGTGCAGACTGACTAAGGGGAGGTCTGTACACTCGTTTAATACCTTGCGCATTCAGGTATCACTGCGTGAGTGTGATCCATGAGGAGAAAAGGTTCTACGTTAGCAGTAATCTCATTGGCTGCGTTACATATTAATACGCGGATCGGCGGAAGCAGAATTTGGTCCGTCTCCAAGGCAGCGCCATCTCGTAGTGCGGAGACGGACGAGCGCTGCGCCTGCGCTGTTGTGCTTAGCGGGGCGCGCTCTAGTGGGAAAGTTGTGTACGCGCTGACTGCGCGGAACTATGTACACAACAATACCTCTAATAGAAACATGTACATTAATATTATTTGCATGATGATTCTGATGGTGTAATCAGATTTTCAATACCTTTATTAGTTTAAAGTTTAATATCTGATAATAAATTATACAAGCAACACCCAGCAACGAATTTCCAAAATCAAAACGGTTCATCCGATTTTGTAGATCCACATATCTTTAGAAAGCTGTTGTGTAAACCTATATTGGTATAAATTACAGGCATGTAACTTGCATAGTACATGAGTTATTGGAGGTCAAAGTGGCTGATTACTATCGATCGCGTCAGGCCATAAGTACTCCACAGTTACACCAAAAAACAGTAGCAGCATGCTTATAAATATACTTATTCATCTATGTCTTAGTTTATATCCGATGTACACTACGCATGAAGAAATTGGTCGATTATTTACAGTGTTTTACAAAGCACAGAGACATTAGGCTACTGGCCTGCCTTTTGTTTCTATTCCTTTGATATCTGTTTATTTGGTTTGTTTATGTACTTAATAATGTGTGTTAGAGTTAGTGTACGGTCCAGCCATAGGAATATTTATTTAATTTCAAGTTATTTAAATGTAAATTCAGTATTTCGAATGTGTTTCATTACGTTTGTGAGTGTGGATTGGCTTCGAGACAGGGCGGGAGCGCTCTAGCCAATCACAGCAATCGTTCCAAAAAGGACACGTGGAGAGACTGTATAGGAGTTGGGGAGGAGGATCGTTTCAACAGAGGACAGGGAGTTCTGGACACTACAGTAGAGTCCTGGACAGTATGGCGCGACAGACGTACAGTCGTGGGAAAGACTTTGGAGATTGGAGCAGTTCGCGTGTGCCGCGGGAGATAGAAATATTTCGTAGTGCCGACTTCTACATTTGTGAGATTTCAGTGGTTTCTGGAGTGAAGACGTAGTATGCGTTTGGAATTGAATATCTGGTGAGCTATGTTGTTGTTCATAACTAATCACGTGAAGAGGGGATCTATTTTTTCCCTGTTATCCAACTTATATTTTATTTAAATGCTGGACCATCGACACCAATGAGTACTTTACAGTAATAAAGGGCATTCTTAAAGGTACTTCTGCTATCGTACTCATCATTTAAAGTCGTTAATATATTACCTAGAGAATTTATTTGATTCACGTACAAATGTTTATGTTACGTTTAAAATTCGCAATTGCCGAGTGATAGGAACCTTCGACCATTCGATTCATGTGGATATACATATTGTATACTGTAGACTCAGCAGTATTTGGCTTGTAATGCGGCAACTACAACTACAACTACGAAAAGGAAACCAGCCATAACTTTTAATATTTCAACTCCGAGTCTGTGGGTACGTAGTTGAGGGCCAACACTTCACCTCAAACATTTTATTTGAATGCCCGCACTTGTATGGCTAAAGTGCTGGACATTCTACCTAGTAAGAGGAGTTTCGTGGAGAATGTTGATGGTTCGTCCGTCTAATGACGCGGTTCTTCGATACTTGTGAATGTTAAATGTGTGTGAACGTCCGTAATCGCGTTTCAGATTTATTGACTCGGTCGTTTTCGTTTGCTGGCTGAAACAGGAACATGGCACCTTGCGTGATCACGCGAGTTAGCTGAGGATTTAGGAGCACCGCTGGCGTGAGCACCTGCGCCTTTTCCATTCCCCGGAATCATTCTTCTTGTTGTTGCTCCATAATTCAAATCGATAGTCCTCATAACGTTTCTGAGATGAATGTACCTGAGAGTGCTTTGCCTACCATGTCACAGTTGCATTTTATTATGCTGGTCTCTTCGGTTCACATTCACTCTTCTTTTCTCGGTCGTTCTTCTTCATATTGGCTGTAGAATCCATTTCAGATTTTCTGCGCCCTTTCACTTGTACATAGGAGTGATATTTTTATGATGGCTCTTTGCAACATATGCACGACAGGTGCTATTGAGTTAGGTGCTGGAGACATTGACGGTTATCCACAGGCGTGAATCTAGTGTTAGGTCCTGCGGGGTGGAGCAGTTTTCCCTATCCCCCTCTCGCCCCCTCCAAATAAAATTTGCCGTCAATTCTACATCTAACGTGCTACAGATGCCAGGAAGTTTAATAATAAAAATAAACTGCACAAAATGTTTTAAAGTATCGTAAAGATTGGTTTTCATTTCTGGCTTTGCTTTGAGAGTTTGGGATGTCATAATCCACGATGAATATGACCGACACATACCTCCTTGCCCCGTGGTACATTCGCCTTGCATCCACACCTAGCTATCCGGGACCGCTCTGTGCTTGGTGCGTCTCACAGTTTCTGGAGGGTGCGTGGAAGAATGTTCCAGCAGTGAACATCATAACTGACGTGGTGCCACAGATATTCAGAGTAATATCTGCCCAGTGATTCGATTTCACGGAAGAGCTTCGAAGATTTCATCACGCTCTTCGTATCATTTCAGCAGTCTTATAGTCGTGTGCTGAAATATCTTATCTTCCCCAATGAAAAACATTTTGGGTAGCAATGTTGTGGAACAATTTTATTTTATTTTTTCTTTATTTCTCGTCGTTATATAATCTTTTAGGGTGGAACAGCTTCTCTGATGGAACCAGACGATACCTAACAAATAACGACGACTTGGAATTCATATTGCTTTATTTCATAATAAAAAACAGCATTGGTGCCGAAGATATTTAATATCGATGACATGTTTCACCCTTTTGGGGCATTATCATATTGTCTAGGAACACAAGAAACCAATCAATGAGAAACAAGTAGAGAATGGGACATAGCTCTATCTTGCATGACTACGCAGGTAAAATGAAGTACAACTAATAGAAATTCACGTAAACGTAGCTGGATATGTAAGTGATCGGTCAGAAAGCCATACAAAACGGAAAATGGACGCTATAGAAACTGGTTGTGCAATCCACCTCTTACGAAAACATATAACATGCAAAGGGGACCTACTTAAAAGAAAACAAAAGCGCCGGTGTATCATTGAGAAGATACAAGTAGGTTACGGAAAACTTTCAATACCTATGGCATGTTACCTTGAAAACACCAGCTGATTTCGCTATAGCAGTACAAAATAGGGCAGGTGACGCGCATGACCAGCGTAAGATACGTTTACGAAATACAAAAACTCCGTAAAAGTAATATATTAAGATGCATATCTGAAGACCATTTCAATCACATGACATCAAAAGTATGTAAGGTACCCCTATATAAATAGAAAAAAAATAGGTAAAATGGTATTAAAACAAATAGTCAAAATATATCATTAAAATTCTCATGCGTAACAGAACAGCTAAAGTTTAAAGTTCACGCAGAGTGTATGCATATACGATCAACAACCCAAACATTAAGGCATCAGGATCAGCTGAAATCGTAAACATTGCAAACGAGACGCAGAGACATATGTTTACATATTAAAATAAAGATAAGTTACAGAATATAAAACGGTAACCTTATCTACGATAAAAAACTGTAACTAGTAATCCCGCCTTGAAATATAGCTCCCATGACTTCGCTCACAACATATCAAACAGGTTAAAAATAATACCTCCGAGATCAAAATTGTAGCAATGTTCTAAACACTGAAAGCATTGTATCGTTATAAACTTTATTTCTGTCAAACGATTGATCGTACTGCAACTTGTCTTTATCAACATACTGATATTTAGCAATTTCCAGCTCCTTGAGTAGATTCAGCATTTTTCCAAGATATTCTCAAGATGTAGTATTCTCAAACTTTTTAGTGTGAGACACCGATGCCTGCTTGACTTGTTTAGAATACGCGGAATTTTATTTAACGCGGCCTTTCTTAGCTAGATGTGCTCGGTGAACCTGGTCTTAAGCTTTCTGCCAGTCTGGCCTATGTATGACATTTCACAATCACTGCACTCTAATCTGGATACACTCGACCCTGCATACTTATCATTATGGGGGCTTCCATTGTGAATGAAATTATGCTGATGCTTTTTTTACCAGTAATAAAAACAACACACGAATCGTCATTTTTGAAGAACTTAGCCAAATCGTACGAGAGGTGCCCCATGCACGAGATCTTCACAAAACTGGACCTTTAACTCAGAGAGACGGGAAGACTTCTATGTTCAGCTACTGAATTTTTTCTCTCTCTTCATGCAGCACATTAACGATTTCAGGACTGTAGACGTTGTTTACAGCGATGCGTTTCAAATTCGCTATCTCTTTTGCTATGTAGATTTGGCTGCGCTGTATCTCACCGATGATGAACTCTAAATATTTGACAAAAACTTGTACTGCTGAGGGTGGTAGGAGGAAGCTTCCATTATAGGACCGCTAGTCGTGGGTTTCCGAATAATACCCCGAACAAGCTGAAGTTGCAAGTCTAAGTAGTCAAGAGTCATATTATGGTCCATTGCTTCGTCTTTTTCGTGTAAGGTACGAAGTTCCTCAGATAGCAACGTAATGTCAGAGAGAGGGCCGTTGAAGACAATAATAATATCATCTACATACATGTGATAAAATGGTACCTGTCGAGAGTTACGTCTATAATATTTACACTCTAGATGTCTCACAAAAATATCCACGAGTCACCCTGTTCAACAGTTGTCCGTGGCCAGACCATCATTCTGTTTGTAATATTGACTGTCGAAAGTGATGTAACTGTAGAACGTAAGAAGCCAAAGTACTGTGATTAACTCTGCTCTCTCGTCTGTTCTCGGTTGCTGATGTTTGAGGAAATTTGCTTAATTGATGACAACCATTTCGTCCTGAGGTACATTTGTATACAGATTTTTACTATCCGAGGAAAGCAAACAACAGTCAGCTGGGAAAGAGGTATCATCTAGCCGCTAAGCCGAATCTGTTCTATTAGAGATTGCAAAATTTTGTTTATAGAAAAAATACGTATTCAGAGGCAGGTACAAGTGGGTTCCTTGCACCATTAATTATCGGAGGAATAAGGAAGCCAGGTTTATGAATCTTAATGTGAGCATGAAGGGCTAGTGTCTTAATATTCATCACTTTGACTTTTGGTAAAAGTTCAGGACAAAAAATATATGACATATTATATCGCTAAAACACTGCATTTTTTTTTAAGAACAACATCTAACAAACAGATTACGAACCCACCGAAACATACGTGAAGGAGCTCAAAACGTGTGTAGACGGTTGACTCACTTTTTTTTTGTCTTGATCTTATACCAAAACTGAAAGTGCTGTGTCATAAGCCACAGGCCCTTCGTGCGCAAACTGAGACTCATAAGCCTGGTTACCCGATACGCCCAATAATGAAGGTGTAGGGAGCCCATGTGAACCTGCCTCTAAATACATGGTACAGTTATTGCAGAAAAATTTGGTCTATAGCGAAAATTTTGTCATCTTCAGTAGAACAGAGTAGGTTCCGCTTCTAAATGGTAAAACTTTCTCACCTTATTACAATTTTCTCTCCTTGGCTATTAAAAATCTGTATACAAATGTATCTGTGGACAAAAAAGTTCGGATCATACAAGAAAATTTCCTCAAACGTCGGTGTCTAAACACAGACGAAATAGCAGTGTTGATCACGTTACTTAGGCTGCTTGCGTTCTGCAATAACTTCGCTTTCAACAGTCAGTATTACAAAGACACTGATGGTCTGGCCACGGGGAACTCTTTAGCAGGGTGTCTCGCGGATATTTTTGTCAGTCATCTTGTGTAAATATTTTAGACAGAACATTTGTCTCTCTCAACAGGTAGTACACTGGCGGAAAAGAGTCGCAACACCAAAAGATAATTAGTGTGGAGCAACGAAATATCGGGAATACATTTATCTAGGTAGCATATATTAGGTTAATGTAAACGCGAGATTAGCCATTGAAAATTTGAAATGCAGGTACATTAATAACCGGTGTAAGTGCCAAAATGTTAAATGTAAGCATGCAGTGGGCATGAATTGTGTTGTATGGGTTCTGGATGTCAGTCTGTGAGGTGGAGTTCCATGTCTGTTGCCCTTGGTCGGTCAATACGTGGATGTTTAATGCTGGTTGTGGATGACGCTGTAGTCGTCATCTAGTGATGAACGATATGTGGTCGATTGAAGATCTAGCAGGCCAAGGCAACATGTCGAACAGTGTTGACCGTGTTTGATTGCAACAGGGGTATGTGGGCGAGCATTATCCCGTTGGAAAACATCCCCTGATATGCTGTTCATAACGGCAGCACAATAGGTCGAATCACCAGTCTGACAGAGTTTTGCAGTCATTGGGCGTGGAATAACAACTAGATTGTTCCTGCTGCCATACAAAATCGCACCCCAGACCATAACTCCAGGTCCAGATCCAGTGTGTGATGGGTTAGATGCAGGCCGTCAACTGGCTTCCTTCTTACCAACACATGGCCAACACTGGCACCAACGCAGACATACTTCCATCAGAAAACACAACAGACCACTACCCTGTTCTCTGACAAGCTCTTGCTTGTCAACACTGAATTCGAAAATGGCGGTAGTTTGGGGTCACTGAAAGAAGCCAGAGGGCAGTGCAGTCTGCACTGTTGCCAAATTTATTCAAGATGGTGGCTCTTCTATGATGTTCCCCTCGCATCCTTTCTGAATGGGATATATGTGGCATCACCACCGCCACTACTTCCACCCCCCCCTCAAGTCCTCTCCCCTCCCCCATTCCCCGCTTGCCCCTTGCCTTCCCTTCCCGTCCCTCTCCCACTTCTGGAAGAAGACTCGATCTCCACTGATCTGCTTGAGAGGAAGAGTTAGAGGTATGGCCTTGGGAATTGTGTTCATTTATTTATACTGGGTGATCAAAAAGTTAGTATAAATCTGAAAACTGAATAAATCACAGAATAATGTAGACAGAGAGGTACAAATTGACACATATGCTTGGAATGGCACGGGGATTTATTAGAACCAAAAAAATACAAACGTTCAAAAAATGTCCGACAGATGGCGCTTCATCTGATCAGAATAGCAATAATTAGCATAACAAAGTAAGACAAAGCAAAGATGATGTTCTTTACAGGAAATGCTCAATATGGCCACCATCATTCCTCAACAATAGCTGTAGTCGAGGAATAATGTTGTGAACAGCAGTGTAAACCATGTCCGGAGTTATGGTGAGGCATTGGCGTCGGGTGTTGTCTTTCAGCATCCCTAGAGATGTCGGTCGATCACGATACACTTGTGATTTCAGGTAACCCCAAAGCCAATAATCGCACGGACTGGGGTCTGGGGACGTGGGAGGCCAAGCAGGACGAAAGTGGCGGCTGAGCACACGATCATCACCAAACGACGCGTGCAAGAGATCTTTCACACGTCTAGCAATTTTTTTTTTTTTGGTTCTAATGAAAGCCCATGTCATTCCAAGCATGTGTGTCAATTTTTACCTCTCTATCTACATTATTCCGTGGTTTATTAAATTTTCATATTTATACTAACTTTTTGATAACCAGATATGTGTATTATTCTGCTGAAATAATTTCCGAGAGTTTGCTGGGGAAACCGAACTGACAATTACCCTTCAGCCTTGCTACTTGAAACTCAAATAAAGACAAGTGCTTAAAATTTGGGGAACGATAGAAAAACGGTCTCATGAAAAATATTTAATGACATGTAATCGTCGATGAATTTGAGCCATATATTGTTACTTATCTAAACATCAGTTAAATTAAGTAATTGAATTGCTGGAAAATGTATTCAATTGATGAGATGGTGGTGTAGAACAGCGAGGACTTTAATAAGTGAATTAGCTGTAAGCTTACAGCTGAGGACTGCTTGCATGCCTCCTACCTGAGGAATGGAAGAAGATGATAATGCATGAGCGTAAGAGAATTCTTCAGCAAATAATGGTGAAGGTGCGATACAGAATGCATTTTGCAACTCATAGAGGCTTCTGCCTGTGCTGGAGCTGTTCATGTTTTTTGAAATGGCCTGTCTATCCACAATGCAGGAGACAACTTGGTCCGATTCCACTACTCCGGATTGGATGAACCAGAGGGGCTCGCCTTGGTGTATGGAGCTGAAGTGAGGACGTTTGAAAGGAGTTTTGTTCCCATTTCCCATCACGTTAGTGTATATGTTCACCATTCTGTGAGCCCTAGCCCATAATACCACTCAAAATTGGCGGGGAACTGTCCTACAGCTGCTGCCAGAAGAACTCCCTCCCACCAACCTACAAGAGTATAGATGCTGAGGAACTTGTGCACAGATACGTGGTAAGAATGGATAGAACAGCATACTGTCGTTGAAGTGAAGGAAGAGAAGCCTCCTACCGATCTAGAATTGAAACAGCTGCTGAAAACGTTGTACACACATACGTACATGGTAATACGGGACAGGATAGCAAACTATCCCAGAATTGTAAGAAAAGTTGCCTCCTACTCACTTACAAGTGAAATAGTCGTTGAGGAACTTGTACAGGCCGGCCGCAGTGGCCGAGCGGTTCAGGCGCTACAGTCTGGAACCGCGCGACCGTTACGGTCGCAGGTTCGGATCCTGCCTCGGGCATGGATGTGTGTGATGTCCTTAGGTTAGTTGGGTTTAAGTAGTTCTAAGTTCTAGGGGACTGATGACCTTAGAAGTTAAGTCCCAAAGTGCTCAGAGCCATTTGAAATTTTTTTTTGAACTTGTACATAGATGCATGGTAAGGAGGGATAGGACAGAAAACTATCACTGAAGTGTAGGAACAGTTGCCTCCTATTGATCTACACATGTACAGCTGCTGAGGAACTTGTACACACATACATACATGGTAACAAGGTATAGAGCAGCAAACTACCACTGAAGTGTAGGAAGACCAATACATGCTACCGCAGCTGATGGAAAATGCTTTAGTGCTGTAACCGTACATCAAAATTGATGTGAAAAAAGCAACACTCATAAACACTGGATCATACTGCAACACAAGCACTGGGAATTAATAAATGTGAGTGTAATAACACAGCTACCACAAAAACCGATCCCAAAAGATCTCTCCAGGAGAGAGTGGCACCAGCTGCATTTGTGTTCACCTTATTGTGTGGTATAGACGAAGCTTAGAATCGGTCTCATCTCCCTTCTTACCTCCTTTCCTTTTATCTCCCCTCCTCCATTCTTCTCCTCCCCCCTCCCCCACACCCCCGTTAAAGCCAGGGATATCGGTTTTCCAGGAGAGTTCTAACCTGTCACTGATGGTGCACAAAGAGGTACACTGCCACTGATACACTGTTTCCAGTCGTCAGAAGTTAGTCACAGATGGACAAAAACTCAAGAACGGGACGCTTCCTGCACGCCATTAACGTATCTTTCGGAAAGATTGCCCTCCCCCCGCCCCCGTGGAACAATAGCAGAATAATACCTGGATATTTGTCACAGATGAAGAAATGAACAGTCAACAGCGGTGTGCTTTCAAACAGTGTGATGTGCCAACACTGTCTGAAAGTGGTCCACAGCTAACTAAAATCAATCTCATGTGGGAAAAAAACATTGAAACAGTGTGTTCTGCGTAAATGAGATACTCACAGATCTTTATACTAGTCGTTCACTGTGCGCCCATCTGCCCTGCAGGTGGAGAGCAGCGCTGCACTCGCTAGCCTCTCTTGCTGAATGCAGTTATAGCCCACCATCGCTTTTTTAAATTTTTTTTAATTTTTACTTCTTCAGGTACACTCTCTGAAGGCTGTCTAGTAGAGGTTTCAGATGCTCCACTGTACCAAGTAACAGCTTTGTGTGTGTGTGTGTGTGTGTGTGTGTGTGTGTGTGTGTGTGTGCGCGTGTGCGAGCGAGTTCTCGTATACTATGCAAGGATGAGATTACTACTGTACAGACGGAGAAGGAACAGACCGTGATGGAATTTTACACATATCACTTGCTCCTCATGTAGTAACCACAGTGCATTTTGCCGTTCTTAGCAGCACGGCTGCTGTAATTTTAGTTCATTTATTTGCTGCATGAAGTATTACCATCGTGTTTTCTCCAGGTGTAATTCTTAACCTTGCTACTATGAATATTGCATTTGCAGACCTCATCTCATGTAGTGTACAGAGTGTAATCTTACGCTTTTAAAAGAATACTGTGACAAAGCAAATAGTGGATGAAGTACTAAAATCAATGAAACCTTCAGTTAAATAAGTGTAAAGCCACTCTCCAGGTATGATTATTACGCTTGCAACAACGAATAGTGTACACACAGACCTCACCTCACATCATCTAAGCCGCACTGCGTAGCCGTGCGGTCTCAGGTGCCTTACCACGGTTCTCGTGGCTCCCCCCGTCGGAGGTTTGAGTCCTCCCTCGGGCATGGGTGCACGTGTTGTCCTTAGCGTAAGTTGGTGTCAGTTAGATTAAGTAGTGTGTAAACTTACGGACAGATGACCTCAGCAGTTTGGTCCCATAGGAACTTACCACATTTTTTTAAAAAGCCACATCACCTTAAGGGTGCAGTCTTATGATTTTAAAACGAATACTGTGGTGGTAACAGTGCAAATAGTGGCTATAGTCTATAATCAATTAAATATAAAGCTAAGGAAATGTACACCCACACTCGGGGATTAACGTATCCTTGCTACTATGAATATTGAACCGACAACATTGAATCTTGGTTTTGAACATACTAAAAAATACACCATCCACCGTCCTTCAAAATACATTCAGCTGGCAAGTTCGATACACTATGGTGAGCAGGAGAATTCAGCAATAAAGTAATGCTGGCAGGACAAAAAAAAACAACAAAACCAATAATGAGTGGACGATCTTGGATAGATTGAGGTGTTTTTCTTGAGAGTGGTACCAGTGTGGTTTAGGAGGAGAGCGACGTAATCCTCTTAAAAAAATGGTTCAAATGGCTCTGAGCACTATGGGACTTAACTTCTGAGGTCATCAGTCTCCTAGAACTTAGAACTACTTAAACCTAACTAACCTAAGGACATCACACACATCCATACCCGAAGCACGATTCGAACCTGCGACCATAGCGGTCGCGCGGTTCCAGACTGTAGCGCCTAGAGCCGCTCGGCCACTCCGGCCGGCAATCCTCTTAAAAGCGAGCAACTATTTAAAAGAAAAAGCACAATTGTAGCGACTATGTTGTGCTACAAGTGCGTTCCGACCATGGTTATACAGGAAAACGAAACACTGTAACAACAACGCAAAACTTTCTATAAAGAGAGAAACCTTCCACCAGAATACAGAATAGGGCATGTACTTTTACCTTGGTGTGTGTATACAACTAAGCAGATAAGAACCAGTCTTAGCTCTCCTTCTACCTCTCCTCCTTCGTCCCCCTCCTCTCCCGAAGGTAGGAATACTGGTTTTATCAGCCTGTCCTGTCCTGTTGCTGACGGTACACAAAGATCTCTACCGACTGCAAGTACTCTGATTTCGTCGATGTTGGATTGACAATGGTATACTGTTTCAGCTGTACGGAAATTAAAGGTATTTCCAGGGGATGTTGACCGTAGGAGCAATAGAGAAATACTTGACAAAGTATTATGGGCAACTCTCAGGAAGAAGACCAACCATCAGCATGATTTGGCCCTCGACTATGTCTCATGGTGGGGAGAGGCAGCTGAACGGTCTGCTCTCGCCATAGGAGAGGGAGCTGTGGCCAGACGGGCGCCGCGATGGGCGGCTGCTGAGGTCCTTGCAGGTGGTCGCTGTTCAGTACGGTGGCGCCGACCATGCCGCTGTCGCTGGCCACTTGCAGCGGCCTCCCATAGCCGGAGCACTCGAATTAGTGTCCCTTATCCGAAGAATTTTCAGTGCAACCAGACGATTAGTAATAATTTCATGCACTTCAACGACCTGATGCAAGACTTTCAATTAAATTCCACTTCACCGAAGTACGTATCCCTAGCTTACCTCAGTTACCCTACTGGGAAATAGTTAGCTATTGCTTAACATGGAATACGAAGCACATATCGTCGACAGAGAAAATTATTGACCAGTGGAGGACCGTTTAAAGGCAGACTAAAAATTCCGTTGTTTGACTAGTATTTGATCTCGGAGCATTCCGGTTTCTAGGCACAGACCTTAGCACTAGTCTACCAGACCCGACAACTGGAGAAAGAAGTACAAAAAGTTCAAGTTCCTGTAGACGCCGATGTCACTGGAGATGAAGATCGGGTTGGAAGAGGGTAGGGAAAGAAATCGATCCTTTTCAGAGGAAATTGACTTTTACGAGTTAGAATATCTATGAACAACTAAAATCAGGATGGACATACAGAGAAATGAAGTGTAAGGCACCCAGGTGTGCTTCCAATAACTTACAACTGCGCCAAATTACTAACGCTAGAAACTGACTTTCACAAGTGCAGTCCGTTTGAAAGACACTCGCAACTAACATAAAGATCTGCTGGATTAGTGCCATTAGATACCTGACAGATACCTGAAACAAAGCGAGCTTCCTGATTTAACACTCTTTCTCAGCCCTCTTCTGTAAGCATTTCCACAGCCAGAGGATGCAACGATATAGAGGCCATTTTCCTCCTGTAGGGTACCACAGCCGAATATTTGTTAGAAAAACATTTTGAAGCTTTCCATCTAGGTTGCCTTCGACAAATATTGCACAACTGGCGACATTCGGCCTGTAAGGCAGTAGTGAAATCTGCACATCAAATGACGGCCTTTAATGTGTCGACACTTTTATTTTGTCGTGTCTTCTGACTGGTATGATGCGGCCCCCACGAATTCTTCTCCTGTGCTAATCTCTTCATCTCAGAGTAACAATTGCAACCTACGCCCTCAATTATTTGCAGGATGTTTTTCAATCTCTGTCTTCCTCTGCAGTTTCTGCCCTCCACAGCTCCCTCTAGCATTACAGAAGTCATTCCCTCATGTCTTAACAGTTGTCCTATCACCCTGTCCCTTCTCCTTATCAGTGTTTTCCACATATTCCTTTTCTCTAAGATTGTGCGTAGAACCTCCTCATTCCTTAACTTATCTGTCCACCTAATTTTCAACATTCGTCTGTAGCACCACATCTCAAATGCTTCGATTGTCTTCTGTTCCGGTTTTCCCACAGTCCATGTTTCACTACCATACAATCCTGTACTCCAGACGTACATCCTCAGAAATTTCTTCCTCAAATTAAGGCCGGTATTTGATATTAGTAGACTTCTCTTGGTCAGAAATGCCTTTTTTGCCATAGCGAGTCTGCTTTTGATGCCCTCCTTGCTCCGTCCGTCATTGGTTATTTTACTGCCTAGGTAGCAGAATTCCTTAACTTCATTGACTTCGTGACCATCAATCCTGATGTTAAGTTTCTTGCTGTTCTCTTTCCTACTACTTCTAATTACTTTCGTCTTTCTTCGATTTACTCTCAATCCATACTCCGTACTCATTAGACTGTTCATTCTGTTCACCAGATCATGTAATTCTTCTTCACTTTCACTCAGGATAGCAATGTCATCAGCGAATCGTATCATTGATATCCTTTCACCTTGAATTTTAATTACACTCCTGAAACCTTCTTTTATTTCCATCATTGCTTCTTCGATGTACAGATTGCAGATTGAACAGTATGGGGGAAAGACTACATCCTTGTCTTACACCCTTTTTAATACGAGCACTTCGTTCTTGGTCGTCCACTCTTATTATTCCCTCTTGGTTGTTGTATTTATGGTATATGACCCGTCTCTCCCTATAGCTTACCCCTACTTTTTTCAGAATTTCGAACATCTTGCTCCATTTTACATTGATGAACGCTTTTTCCAGGTCGACAAATCCTATGAACGTGTCTTGATTTTTCTTTAGTCTTGCTTCCATTATTAACCGCAACGTCAGATTTGCCTCTCTCGTCCCTTAACTTTTACTAAAGCCAAACTGATCTTCATCTGGCGCATTCTCAATTTTCTTTTCCATTCTTCTGTATATTATTCTTGTAAGCAACTTGGATGCATGAGCTGTTAAGCTGATTGTGCAATAATTCCCACGCTTGTCAGCTCTTGTCGTCTTCGGAATTGTGTGGATGATGCTTTTCCGAAAGTCAGAAGGTACGTCGTCAGACTCATACATTCTACACACCAACGTGAATAGTCATTTTGTTGCCACTTCCTCCAATCATTTTAGAAATACTGTTGGAATGTTATCTTACACTTCAGCCTTATTTGACCGTAAGTCCTCCAAAGCTCTTCTAAATTCTGATTCTATTACTGATTCTATTACTGGATCCCCTATCTCTTCTAAATCGACTTCTGTTTCTTCTTCTATCAAATCAGACAAATCTTCCTCCTCACAGAGGCTTTCAATGGATTCTTTCCGCCTATCCGCTCTCTCCTCTGCATTTAAAAGTGGAGTTCCCGTTGCATTCTTTATGTTACCACCCTTGGTTTTAATGTCACCCAAGGTTGTTCTGATTTTCCTGTATGCTGAGTCTGTCCTTCCGACAATCATTTCTTTTTCGGTATCTTCACATTTTTCCTGCAGCCATTCCGTCTTAGCTTCCCTGCATTTCCTATTTATTTCATTCCCCAGCGACTTGTATTTCTGTATTCCTGAGTTTTCTGGAACATTTTTGTATTCCTCCTTTCATCAATCAACTGAAAGATTTCTTCTGTTACCGATGGTTTCTTCGCAATTACCTTCTTTGTACCTATGTTTTCCTTCCCAACTTCTGTGAAGGCCCTTATTAGCCAATTCCTCTTCAACTGTACTGCCTACTGAGCTGTTCCTTATTGCTGTATCTATGGCGTTAGAGAACTTCAAACCTATCTCGTCATTCCTTAGTACTTCCGTATCCCACTTCTTTGTGTATTGATTCTTCCTGACTAAAGTCTTAAACTTCAGCCTACTCTTTGTCACTACAAATTTGTGATCTGAGTCAATATCTGCTCCTGGGTACGCATTGCAATCCAGTATCTGATTTCAGAATCTCTGTATGACCATGAAGTACTCTAACTGAAATCGCTTGTGATTCTTGAACAGGGTATTCGGTATTACTGGCTGAAACTTGTTACAGAACTCAATTAGTCTTTCTCATTCCTTGTCCGAAGCTCACATTCTTCTGTAACCTTTTCTTCTACTCCTTCCCCTACGACTGCATTCCAGTCTCCCATGACTATCAGATTTTCATCTCTCTTTACGTACTGTATTACCCCTTCAGTATCCTCATACACTTTTCCTATCTCTTCATCTTCAGCTTGCGACGTCGGCATGTGTACCTGAATTATCGTTGTAGGTGTTGGTTTGCTGTCGGTTCTGATAAGAACAGCCCTGTCACCGAGTTGTTCATAGAAAAACACTATCTGCCCTACCTTCCTGTTCATAACGAATCCTACTCCCGTTATGCCATTTTCTGCTGCTGTTGATGTTACCCTATTCTCATCTGACGACAAATCCTTGTCTTCTTTGCACTTCGCTTCACTGACCCCTACTATATCTAGATTGAGCCTTTGTATTTTCCTTTTCAGATTTTCTAGTTTCCCTACTACGTTAAAGCTTCTGATGTTCCACGCCCCGACACGTAGAATGTTATCCTTCCGTTGATTATTCAATCTTTTTCTCACGGTAACCTCCCCCTTGGCAGTCCCCTCCCAGAGATCCGAATGGGGGACTATTCTGGAATATTTTGCCAATGGAGAGATCATCATGACACTTCTTCAATTACCGGCCGCATGTCCTGTGGATGCACGTTACTTGTCTTCAGTGCAGTGGTTTCCATTGCCTTCTGCATCCTCATTCCGTTGCATGATTCTTCCTCCTTAAGGAGCAGTTTTCCGCCCCTAAGGCAAGAGAGTGCCCTGAACCTCTGTCCGCTCCTCCGCTCTCTTTGACAAGATCGTTGGCAGAATGAGGGTGACTTTTATGCCGGAAATATTCGGCCACCAATGCTGATTATTAATCAATATTTAAGCTGCGCTGGGATTCGAACCCGGGACCGAAGACGTTTTGATTATGAATCAAAGACGATGCCCCTAGACCATGGGTGCAAGCCTCTGCACTTCAGATTGGGCCGTAAGGCTGAAGTTGGCCAATTGTGATATATTTTTCAAAAAAATCCTAGGTGGGAAACTTAAAAATGTCTTTTAAGATAAACTGGGCATTATAAGTACAAAGAAATGGGCCTAATAGGTGACACTGAAACACGCAAATAATTCTAAGAACGCAGGTACGGAAACTGGTTTACCTGAAACTACTTATTACAACTCAATATATGGACATCTTATAACATAGTCCCCGAGGTTCCGAACTGCAGGTGTGCACTGCAGATGTGCGCTAAAGTCAACCGATCACTTGAAATTACGCTTGAGTATCTCTTATCGTTGATAGCCATACACGCACAACAATCTCAGGCGCGTTCAGAATGCATTAGAACCGTCCACAATGCGTCCCTGGAGTGCTGAAAGATCCTTTATATCTGTAAACGGCTCAGAACTTTCGGTGGAATACATCACTTCTAATGCCGAATGCATGTGACCTCTTTATTGTCGTCAGTACGGAAGTTTCCGCGTGCTCATTCGGTTGTGGAAAGCACCGTTAACGAACGTGAGACCTCTAACGGAAACTCCACGACGAGAGCCGTAAATTAAGCAGCACAGCAGATGGGCGTTACAGAGGCCTGCGGTGGCAGGTTTATGCTCTGCAGTCCACCCCCGTTCGCAGGCTGGCGGCGGGGGCAGCACGCTTCCGCCCCCTCACGGACCGACTCTGGCAGGCAGTAGCGCAGCGCTTAAATTCATAGGCCAATAAATGTCAACCTCATCATGACAGACGTTTTGAGATCCCGCTATAATATTAATTTGCAAACTTTATTCTCCTCCCTGTCATTGCCAGTTCACAGCATCTATATTCGATTATAGTTGTTATTTAAAGTTGTCGGTAAATCTTCCGTAACTGCTGCCGGAGGCACAAGCATCGGCTATGATGAACGACTTAGGAGCGTAGAGACTGGCCCTTGTATTACAGTCCAACGTGAAAAATAAAGAGTTGCACCCCTAGTACTGAAATACTATTTCTTTCTCTATATCTACGTCCATATATATTATCTGATCGAAAGTATTCTGACAGGCATTAGTGAACATTAACATGGTGTATGTCCACTCTTCTTATTTATTACGGCTTCACCACTATAATGAAGTGTCTAAATGTCTGTGTTGGAATTGCAGCACATTCTTCGCCAACACCGAACCCAGAGAAAGTAGTGATGTTGGAGGTTGGGACCTTGCAGAAAAGTCGACGTTATAACGCATCCCAGAGGTGTTCCATTTGGCTCAGGTTGGAATCCAGGCAAATAAGTCTATGGCAGGAATGTTATTGTTCATAAACAGTTGTCTCACAGATGCTCCTTTATGACGGGATGCATTGTCATGTCGGTACAGTCATCGTCTCCAAAATGTTCCTCTACTGTACACAGTACACAATGCTTTAAAATGTGCTGATATCCTTCTGATTCGGCATTTTCTTAAGCGCAATAAGATCAGCATACCCGAACCACGAGAAACACCCCTTATCGCAACAACATCTCCCCCGTACTTCACAGCTGGGACTACACACGATGGTAGGTAAGGTTCTCAGGGTATTCGCTAACCCCAAACCCTCGATCGGATTGCCGCAGTGAATAGCATAATAATCCTCTCTAAATCACTCGTCTCCAGAAACCGACTGTCCAGTGTTGTTGCTCTTTACAACATATCAAGTGTTGCTTGGCATTCATTATAGATTGGTTGATTGGGTAATTGGAGGGAGAGTACCAATTAGCAAGGTCATCGGCCCCATTGGATTTTAGAAGGATGGAGCAGAAAATCCGCCGTGCCCTGTCAAAGGAACCGTCCCGGCATTTTCTTGAATCGATTTAGGGAAGGCACGGGAAACTTATATCAGAATCGCCGCCGCGGTTTTGGTGCGTCGTCCCCCTGAATGCGATTCCAGTGTCCTAATCACTACGCCACCTCGCTCCGTTTCACTGTAGAAATTTGTGGCTTACGAGGAGTTGCTGGAAAAACGGACAGTCATTGTGCTAGCTGGACTGCTGGAAGCACTTTGGAACCCGAGAGTGATTCCTTCTGCTGATTTCATGTGATTTCTTACCAACACCCTCCGCAATGCACAACGAGCCCCGTCCTGCAGTATATGAGGTGTACCTGGTCTTGTTTTAGACGCGTTTGCTACTTCGTATTTCTACATCACAAGTTTAAGACATTAGTCCGGAAGAATCAATACGCAAACAAGTGGGATACGGAAGTACTAAGGAATGACGAGATACGTTCGAAGTTCTCTAACGCTATAGATACAGCAATAAGGAATAGCGCAGTAGGCAGTACAGTTGAAGAGGAATGGACATCTCTAAAAAGGGCCATCACAGAAGTTGGGAAGGAAAACATAGGTACAAAAAAATGGTTCAAATGGCTCTGAGCACTATGGGACTCAACTGCTATGGTCATAAGTCCCCTAGAACTTAGAACTACTTAAACCTAACTAACCTAAGGACATCACACACATCCATGCCCGAGGCAGGATTCGAACCTGCGACCGTAGCGGTCGTGCGGTTCCAGACTGTAGCGCCTTTAACCGCTCGGCCACTCCGGCCGGCCATAGGTACAAAGAAGGTAGCTGCGAAGAAACCATGGGTAACAGAAGAAATACTTCAGTTGATTGATGAAAGGAGGAAGTACAAACACGTTCCGGGAAAATCAGGAATACAGAAATACAAGTCGCTGAGGAATGAAATAAACAGGAAGAGCACTTCCGCCGTCCAAAATCTTGCCTCTCCTGGCTCTTCCCGACGCTTTGAGCTCCTCGAATGAGGCAATAAATTACTCTACTGAGAACTAAATAGACTTATAAAATGTATTAGTAAAAAGTAACCAGATCGCAATAAAAATATCAATTTCTATTTGTAGTTATCAGTTCCGGTCTTTAAGACCAACCACAGACTAAGACTAAAAAATGTACACTATTTTTAAGGGGTCCATTATGACAAACACTTTGCGACCTTGACATACAACATGAAATCCACATTAGTTACGATATAACATGCAGCGTTACCCAGACGACGGGAGGAGCAAGTGTACAGAGCCGCTGTGTACCATCAAGTGGTGCCTGTCGCAAACTACTAACTAGCATCTGGCTAACACATTATTTTGTATCGCAAATAGCTGACAAATCCGTCATTGCCTGGGTATTCATGTTGCCAATATTCAATTTGATACGAAAAAAAAAAAAAAATGAACTGTGTTTGTTGTGAAGTATCGACAAAATTTCATTTCCATTTATTCGTGAAAACACATTTGAACTTACGAAACAGTAGCACAAAGAAATATACATAGCGTACAAATGTATAAGCACAGTATCAAAATTCAGAAACAATGGTCCTGAATTGATTCTGTACGCTGAGCTTAGATGCTTCACTCGTCTACAAAGCGATTCTGTATACGTCTGCACGGCAACCCCTATGAACGGCTAATTCTTTTTGCCTACAGCTCTTTGCGCTTCGCAGTTGAAAGCTGTCAAAAGCGCAGCCATGTGTGAGGGCTTTCCTTAAGTTGACTCGACTGGAGGAGTGACTTATTTAATAAGGAATAAATACACTGAAGCGCCAAAGAAACTGCTATAGGCATGCGTATTCCAATACGGAGATGTGTATACAGACAGAATAAGGCCCTGTGGTTGGCAAGGCCTAAATATGATAAAACAGTGTTTGGCGCAGTTGTTAGATCGGTTAATGTTGCTACAATGGCAGGTTATCACGATTTAATTGACTTTGAACATGGTGTTATAGACGGCGCTCAAGCGATGGAACACAGCATCCCCGAGGTAGCGATGAAGTGGGGATTTTCCCGTACGACCATTTCACGAATGTAGCGTGACTATCGGGAATACGGTAAAACTTCAAATCTCGCACATCGCTGTCGCCGGAAAAAGATCCTGCAAGAACAGGACCAACAACGACTGAAGAGAATAGTTCAACGTGGCAGAAGTGCAACCATTCCGCAAACTGCTGCAGATTTCAGTGATGGGCCATCGACATGTATCAACGTGCGAACCATTCAAGGAAGCATCACCGATATGGGCTTTCGGAGCTGAAGGCCCACGCGTGTACCCTTGATGACTAACGACACAAAGCTTTATACCTCACCTGGGCCTGACAGCACTCACATTCGACAACTGATGACTGGAAAGATGTTGCCTGGTTGGGCGATTATCGTTTCAAATTGTATCGAACGGATTGAAGTGTACGGGTATCGAGACAACCTCATGAGTACATGGGCCCTGCATGTCAGCAAGGGACTGTTCAAGCTGGTGGAGGCTCTGTAAGGGTGCAGGGCGTATGCAGTTGGTGTGATATGCGACGCCTGATGCGTCTAGATACGACTGTGATGTACGTAAGCATCTCGTCTGATCACCTGCATCCATTTATGTCCACAGTGCATTTCGACGGACTTGGGCAGTTCCAGCAGGACAATGCGACACGCTGAACGTCCAGAATTGCTGCATGGTGGCTCCAGAAACACTCTTATGAGTTTAAACACTTCCGTTGGCCGCCAAAATGCCTAGCATGAACATTATTGAGCATATCTGGGATGCCTTACAGCATGCTTTTCTTGAAGAGATGTCGCCCCCTTGTACTCCTATGGATTTATGGATAGCCTTGCAGGATTCATGGAGTCAGTTCCCTCCATCACCACCTCAGACATTAGTCGAGTCCATGCCACGTTGTGCTGCGGCACTTCTGCGTGCTCGCTGAGGCCCTACACGATATTAAGCAAGTTTACTAGTTTCTTTGGCTCTTCACTGTATTTTAAAACTTCATGTGCGATGAAGCATTTTTTCACGAATCTTAATATTTATAGCGTCATATGTCTTACAATGATATGTTTGTGTGCCTACATTCAGCAGCATAAGTGGATACTGTCAGCGAAGTATGTTGCGAATAGAGTTAGTAGCAAACAGGTAATAAATTTAAATGTCATGAATGATGCAGCAGTTTTTCACGCATCTTAGTGTTTACGTCATAATGTCTTCTGATCTTCTGATCTATGTGTATACAGTGATATAATTTTAAAGGTACATTGAGAGGCATATGTGGATACTGGCTGCGAAATGTGTGGTGAATAAAAAATTTGCTCTGAGCACTATGGGACTTAACATCTGAGGTCATCAGTCCCCTAGAACTTAGAACTACTTAAACCTAACTAACCTAAGGACATCACACAAATCCATGCCCGAGGCAGGATTCGAACCTGCGACCGTAGCGGTCGCGCGGCTCCAGGCTGAAGCGCCTAGAACCACTCGGCTACACCGGCCGGCCTGTGTTGTGAATAGAGTCAGTGTAAAATAAGTAATAAATTTAAATGTCATGCACACTGGGGCAGTTTTTCTCCCATCTCAGTATTTATGACGCCATTTCTCCTGAAATATGAGTGGTCCCATGATATACTTACACTCCTGGAAATGGAAAAAAGAACACATTGACACCGGTGTGTCAGACCCACCATACTTGCTCCGGACACTGCGAGAGGGCTGTACAAGCAATGATCACACGCACGGCACAGCGGACACACCAGGAACCGCGGTGTTGGCCGTCGAATGGCGCTAGCTGCGCAGCATTTGTGCACCGCCGCCGTCAGTGTCAGCCAGTTTGCCGTGGCATACGGAGCTCCATCGCAGTCTTTAACACTGGTAGCATGCCGCGACAGCGTGGACGTGAACCGTATGTGCAGTTGACGGACTTTGAGCGAGGGCGTATAGTGGGCATGCGGGAGGCCGGGTGGACGTACCGCCGAATTGCTCAACACGTGGGGCGTGAGGTCTCCACAGTACATCGATGTTGTCGCCAGTGGTCGGCGGAAGGTGCACGTGCCCGTCGACCTGGGATCAGACCGCAGCGACGCACGGATGCACGCCAAGACCGTAGGATCCTACGCAGTGCCGTAGGGGACCGCACCGCCACTTCCCAGCAAATTAGGGACACTGTTGCTCCTGGGGTATCGGCGAGGACCATTCGCAACCGTCTCCATGAAGCTGGGCTACGGTCCCGCACACCGTTAGGCCGTCTTCCGCTCACGCCCCAACATCGTGCAGCCCGCCCCCAGTGGTGTCGCGACAGGCGTGAATGGAGGGACGAATGGAGACGTGTCGTCTTCAGCGATGAGAGTCGCTTCTGCCTTGGTGCCAATGATGGTCGTATGCGTGTTTGGCGCCGTGCAGGTGAGCGCCACAATCAGGACTGCATACGACCGAGGCACACAGGGCCAACACCCGGCATCATGGTGTGGGGAGCGATCTCCTACACTGGCCGTACACCACTGGTGATCGTCGAGGGGACACTGAATAGTGCACGGTACATCCAAACCGTCATCGAACCCATCGTTCTACCATTCCTAGACCGGCAAGGGAACTTGCTGTTCCAACAGGACAATGCACGCCCGCATGTATCCCGTGCCACCCAACGTGCTCTAGAAGGTGTAAGTCAACTACCCTGGCCAGCAAGATCTCCGGATCTGTCCCCCATTGAGCATGTTTGGGACTGGATGAAGCGTCGTCTCACGCGGTCTGCACGTCCAGCACGAACGCTGGTCCAACTGAGGCGCCAGGTGGAAATGGCATGGCAAGCCGTTCCACAGGACTACATCCAGCATCTCTACGATCGTCTCCATGGGAGAATAGCAGCCTGCATTGCTGCGAAAGGTGGATATACACTGTACTAGTGCCGACATTGTGCATGCTCTGTTGCCTGTGTCTATGTGCCTGTAGTTCTGTCAGTGTGATCATGTGATGTATCTGACCCCAGGAATGTGTCAATAAAGTTTCCCCTTCCTGGGACAATGAATTCACGGTGTTCTTATTTCAATTTCCAGGAGTGTATGTAGGTGCGTTTACCGATGCATGTGGTCACTGCCTGCGAAATGTATCGCGAAAACAGTTGCACCACAGACGTAATATATTTACACGCAATTCGGCAGTTTTCACGCATCTTATTGTCCATGACGCCATGTCACCTGATCTTGATGGGGGAGTTAGCCTCACAGAAATTGCTGCCTGACAGGAAGGGATATGTGTAATAAGGTTGTTTGAAATCATCCGAGTGCTTTGGAGGAGACGTAGAATGAACGCGAATGCTTACACACCTACATACATCCTTTTAAATAAAATGTATGGATTAGTATATCCTTTGCGATAGATTCTAAAGTCACTAAGTGTAAATTCCATAATGATGCCAAGCACTATTAGAAATTAACTGATTTATTGTATGAATATTAAGCATTGTAGACACGTTCGTCATACATTTTCGTTACTAATTAACGTAGAGGCTGTCTCCCACAGTTTGTCCGCATCACTCAAAACCATCGCGTTTTTTCCTTTTTTTGTGTGTGTCGTCAGTCTTGTGACTGGTTTGATGTGGCCCGCCACGAATTCCTCTCCTGTGCCAACCTCTTCTTCTTAGAGTAGCCCTTGCCACCTACGTCCTCAATTCTTTGTTGGATGTATTCCAATCTCTGTCTTCCTCTGCAGTTTTCACCCTCTGCAGCTCGCTCTACTACTATGCAAGTTAATGCATGACGTCATAAGACATGTCGTGTGACCCTGTCCCTTTTCCTTGTCGGTGTTTTTCATGTATTCCTTTCCTCTCCAATTCTGCACAGAACTTCCTCATTCCTTATCAGTACGCCTAATTTTCGACCTTCGTCTGTAGCAGCACATATAAAATTTTTCAATTCTCCTGTATTCCGGTATCCCCACAGTACATGTTTCACTACCATGCAATGCTGTACTCAGAATGTACATTCTGAGAAATTTTTTCTTCAAATTAAGGTCTATTTTTGTTAATAGCAGCCGGCGGGGATGGCCGAGTGGTTCTAGCCGCTACAGTCTGGAACCGCGCGACCGCTACGATCGCAGGCTCGAATCCTGCCTCGGGCATGGATGTGTGTGTGATGTCCTTAGGTTAGATAGGATTAAGTAGTTCTAAGTCCTAGGCGACTGATGACCTCAGAAGTTAAGTCTCATAGTGCTCAGAGCCATTTGAACCATTTAACAGAATTCCTCAATTTCATCTACGTACTTCGCGGCCATCAATCCTAATTAATTTAAGTTTCTCGCTGTTTTCATTTCTCTTGATTCTCATTACTTTCGTCTTTTGTCGATTTGCACTCAGTCAATATTTTTTGCTCATTCGACTGTTCATTTCAATCAGCATATCCTGTAATTCTTCTTCGCTTTCACTGAGGGCAGTAATGCCATAATGTCATCTGTGAATCTTCCATTAATAATCCATCTTCTTGATTTCTAATTCCTTTCTTGAACCTTTCTTTTAATTCCATCAGTACTACTTCGCTGTATAGACAGAACAATAGAGGCGAAAGACTATATCGCTATTATACCCTTTTTAATCCGAGTACTTTGTTCTTGTTCTTCCACTCTTATTGTTCCCTCTTGCCTCTTGATTATTTGTGTATTAACAGTCTCTCTCTATAGCTTAATACTTTTTTTTCAGAATTTCAAACATCTCAATTTTATATTGGCGAGCGCTTTTTCCACGTCGACATATTCAATGAAAGTGGCTTGATATTTCTTTTGTCTGGTGCCTTCACCTTTCCTACAGCCGAACTGATCGTCATCTAAAATATCCTCATTTTTCTTTTCCATGCTTCTGTATATTATTCTTGTCAGCAACTTGGATGCACGAGCTGTTAAGTTGATTGCGCGATAATTCTCGCACTTGTCGGCTCTTGCAATCTTGCGAATTGTGTGGCAGTTTTCAAACGTCAGATGGTATATCGCCAGACTCAGACTTTACACACTAATTTGAACAGTCGTTTTGTTGCACTTCCCCGAACGATTTTAGATATTGTGATGGAATGATTCTAATACTGGATTCTTTATCTCTTCAGCATCTCCATCTATTTCTTCTTCTATCAGACAAATATTCCCTTTCATACAGGACTTTAATGTACTATTTCCACTTATCAACTCTCTCCTTTGCATTTGACAGTTGGATTCCCATTGGATTCTTAATGTTAACAACCTTGCTTTTAGTTTCACCGAAGGTTGTTTTGATTTTCCTGTATGCTGGGTCAGTCCTTCGGACAATCATTTCTTTTCCGATTTCTTCAAAATTTTCCTACAGCCATATCGCCTTCGCTTGCCTGCACTTTCTATTTATCGTATTGCTAATGATTCCTAAGTTTCTATGAACATTTTTGTACTTCCTTCTTTCATCCATGAACCTAAGTATTTCTTCTTTCCATGAATTTTTTTTTTTTTTTTTTTTTTTTTTTGCAGTTACCTTCTCTCTACCCATGCTTTTCTTTCCAACTTCTGTAACTGCCCTCTTTAGAGATGTTCATTCCCCTTCAACTTAAATGGCTACTGAAATGTTCCTTATCGCAGTATATATAGACTTAGAGAACTTACAGCGTATCTCTTCGTTCCTTTATAACTTCGATTTCCAATTTCTTGATCACTGATTCTTCCTGAGTAGTCTCGTAAACTTCAGCCTTCTCTTCCTCGCTACTAGGGGTGATCTGAGTCTGTATCTACTCCTAGATACGCCTTACAATCCAGTGTCTGGTTTCGGAATCTTTGCCTGACTCTGATGTAATCTAACTGAAATGTTCCCGTACCTCCCCGCCTTCTCCAAGTATACGTTCTCCTCTTGTGATTCTTGAACAAAGTATCCGCTATTACTAGCTGAAATTTATTGCAGAACTCAGTTAGCCTTTCGCCTCTCTCATTCCTAGTACCAAGGCTATATTATCCCGTAATCCAATCTACATATACATGGATACTCTGCAAATCACATTTAAGTGTGTGGCAGAGGGTTCATCGAACTACCTTCACAAGTCTCTATTATTCCAATCTCGTATAGCGCGCGGATAGAACCAAGACCTGTATCTTTCCGTACGAGCTCTGATTTCCATTATTTTATAGTGGTGATCGTTTCTTCCTATTTAGGTCGGTGTCAACAATATATTTTGACATTCGGAGGAGAAAGTTGGTGATTGGAATTTCGTTAGAATATTCCGTCGCAATGAAAAACGCCTTTCTTTTAATGATGTCCAGCCCAAATCCAGTATCATCTCCGTGCCACTCTCTCCAATATTTCGTGATAATACAGAACTGTGCTGCCCTTCTTTGAACTTTTTCGACGTACTCCGTCAGTTGTATCTGGTAAGGATCCCAAACCGCGCAGCAGTATTCTAAAAGAGGTGGTCAAGCGCGGTGTAGGCAGTCTCCTTAGTAGATCTGTTACATTTTCTTAGTGTCCTGCCAATAAAACGCAGTCTTTGGTTAGCTTTCCGGGCAAAATTTTCTACGTGTTACTTCCAACTTAAGTTGTTCGTAATTGTAACACCTAGGTATTAGCTGAATTTAAGACTTTTAGGTTAGACTGATTTATTGTGTAACTGAAGTTTAATGAATTCATTTTAGCACTCATGTGGATGACCTCACACTTTTCGTTATTTAGGGTCAACTGCCAATTTTTGCACCATTCAGATATCTTTTCTAAATCGTTTTGCAATTTGTTTTGATCTTCTGATGACTTTATTAGTCGATAAACGACAGCGTCATCTGCAAACGACCTAAGACGGCTGCTCAGATTGTCTCCCAAACAGTTTATATAGATACAACCGCATTCCGGCCCCCCACGACTATTATTCATTTGTTTTTATCTCTCAATTACCCGTTCAATATCCTCTTATATCTTTTCCACTTCTTCATCATCGATGTTGGTTTGCTGTGGATTCTGATGCGAACAATCTGTCGCTGAACTGTTCACAGTAACACACTCTCTGCCGTACCTTTCATTCTTAGTGAATTCTATTCCCGTTATACGATTTTATGGTACTGTTGACATTACGCTATTCTCATCTGACAGAAATTCTGGTCTTCTTTCCATTTCACTTCCCCCACTAAATCTATATTGAGCCTTCGGGTTTCCTTTTTCTTTCCTAGCGTATCACGTTTAAACTGTTCTCCCCCGGTAGCTGAGTGGTCTGCGTGACAGAATGTAAATCCTAAGGGCCCGGGTTCGATTTCCGACTGGGTCGGAGATTTTCTCCGCTCAGGGACTGAGTGTTGTGTTGTCCTAATCATCATCATTTCATCCACATCGACGCGCAAGTCGCCGAAGTGGCGTCAAATCGAAAGACTTGCACCCGGCGAACGGTCTACCCGACTGGACGCCCTACTCACATGACATTTACCTTTTTACATTTAAACTTCTGACATTCCACGCCCCGACTAGTAGAACCTTATCCTGTATTTCGTTGTTCAGTCGTTTTCTCGTGGTCACCTCACCGTGGCAGTCCACTCCAGAAGATCCGAATGGGGGACTGTTCCGAAATCATTTGCCAATGGATAGGTCGTTATGACGCTTCTTTCAGTTACAGGCTGCATGTCCTGTGGATACACATTATGCGTCCTTAATGCAGTGGTTTCCATTGCCTTCTCACTCCTCATGCCGTCAATGAATGCTGATTTTTCTGTCTTTGGGGACAGTTTCCCACCCCAACTGCAAGAGAGTGAACTGAATCTCAGTCCCCTCCACCGCTCTCTTTGACAAGGCCGTTCGCAGAAAGAGGGTGACTCTTTATGCCGAAAGTCTTCGGTCGCCAATGCTGATAATTTTTATTCAGAATTTATGCGGTGGTTGGGTTCGAACACGGGAGCGAGGACGTTTTGATTAAGATTCAAAGATTCTAACCGTGCAAAACTTTATTTTTAAACTTCGAGGGGTTTTTGTGGAACAAATTAGCTATAGGAACACCTGTCCAAAACATTCAACCATGGTAAAGAGCCTCGACGCTGTAGCATCCAACGACTGCTGCGAGGTCGCTTCTTCGGCAGCAAACATGAGTGCTAACAAAATCTTCACGGATTTCTTGCGCATAATATCGCAGAGCGGGGGTGACTTCTCTGAATGCTACTCTCTCTCTTTCCATCTTCTGGCGAAGTGATGGTACATCGTACTCCGGAATGTAAAAGGTTGCACTTTGCCAGAAAATGGAAGAGAGTTTCTCCGAAACTCTGTGCTCAGAATGCTGTGTTAGGGGGGCAAAAAAAACTGTGAAATTGTGCACGTATACTGGGTTTCGTGGTTTTTTTCATTAGAAACAAAATCTTCTGGTTTTTTAGGCTGCACTACACGACAAGATCGTGAAGAAGATACGAGCAGAATTTGAAATGTCGATCATACAGAAGAAATATGACGCTGCCTCACAACTCAGAAGATTTTGCTTTCAAGATCTTATTGTCGTGCTACGCAGCGAATATTTTCGCATGAGTTTTAAAAGTTTTTCCTTGTCCACCATAGCACTTAGCGCCTCTTCGACGTCGTGGCAGGCATCGACTAGATCAACATCATCTAAGACGACTGTCCGCCCCGATAGCTGAGTGGTCAACGTGACGGATTGCCGTCCTACGGGCCCGGGTTCGATTCCCGGCAGGGTCGGGGATTTTCTCCGCTCAGGGACTGGGTGATGTGTTGTCATCATCATCATTGCCTCGCTATCCGGCGCTGCAGGTTACCCAATGTGGAGTCGAATGTAATAAGACCAGCACCAAAACGGCCGGACCTGCCCCGTAAGGGGACTCCCGGCCAATGACGCAAAACGCTCATTTCCATTTCCATCTAAGACCATCAATACTGTCAGGCCTATCCTGTTTGGAAGTATCTGGACAACGTTATGTAATGCGGAACTGGCCACTAGATGTCACGATAGCGGACTGGCCAGTATAAAAGGAGGAGTATTGTGTTCTCAGTGGAGAAGCACTAACAGTAGAATGGGTGGATCAGAAGAGCTCAGTGACTTCGAACGCACTGGATGCCACCTGAGTAAGAAAATCCATCAGAGACATTTCAGCCCTTCTAAAACTGCCCAATTCACTGTTGGTGATATCATTGTGAAGGAACGACCTCCCAGACGACCCACGACAACTAAATAAGGGTCAGGCGTACCTCATTTACTGACAGACACGAACCGTTGAACACTGAGGAACACTGGAGGAATCAGCTCTACCAGTAGTCCAGCTAGCGCAACGACTGTGCGTATGGACTTAAAATAATGGGGTTACAATGGGCGAGCAGCTCCTCATAAGCCCCACAAATCTGTAGTCAATACATTTAGTCTTGGGAGGATTCCGCCTTGAGAAAAATACAATTTTGTCTTTCTTTCTGTTTTCCAGGCGTGTTTCGGTGAAGTTTCAGCAGCGTCAGTGGGATTTTATTCCCTTTCTATTAAGCTGGATAAATGATCTTTTCTACTTATAAACTAATAAATTTGGATCTTTAAAATCTGAAATACAAAGTTTTGTGTGTGCCTTGTTACCATATGCTATGGCTTTCACGGCCTTCAGTTTTTTTTTAACTTATTTTCTTTCACAGTGTTACATCTGCAGCCATGTAGAGCTTAATGTAGAAAAGTTGTTTACTTCGAAATTTTACGGCTGGGAATGTCATACACTCATGCTCATAAATTAAGGATAATTGCAGAAGGCACATAGGTAACATACACGACACAGATCTGTAAGTCCACGGAATTGGTGATAAGTTGAGAAAACCGACACGAAACACAGGTGCTACAAAACGCCACTGTTTTCTGCGCATCTGCCGCGACGTCAATATGAAATATGATCACTATCACACGTACACAGGTCGCACAACGGGTTGGCACACTCTGGATCAATTGGTCGATCAGCTGATGGGGTATAGCCTCCCATTCTAGCACCAGTGCCTGTCGGAGCTCCTGAAGTGTTGTAGGGGTTTGCAGCGATACGTCGACCGAGAGAATCCCAGACGTGCTCGATGGTGTTTAGGTCTGGAGAACAGGCAGGCCACTCCATTCGCCTGATATCTTCAGTTTCAAGGTACTCCTCCACGATGCATCTCGGTGGGGCCGTGCGTTATCATCCATCAGGAGGAAGGTGGGACCCACTGCAACCCTGAAAAGGCAAAATGACGTCCCGATACACCTGACCTGTTACAGTTCCTCTGTCAAAGACATGCAGGGGTGTACGTGCACCAATCATAATCCCACCCCACGCCATCAAACCACGACCTCCATACAGGCCCCTTTCAAGGACATTAAGAGGTTGGTATCTGGTTCCTGGTTCACGCCAGATGAAAACCCAGCGAGAATCACTGTTCAGACTATACCTGGACTCGTCGGTGAACATGACCTGGGACCATTGTTCCAATGAACATGTACTGTGTTCTTGACACCAGGCTCTTTACGGGCTCTCCTGAAACCAGGGGTCAGTAGAATGCACATTGCAGGTCTCGGGCGAATAAACGATGTCTGTTCTGTCATCTGTGGACTTTGTGTCTGGAGACAACTGTTCCAGTGGCTGCGGTAAGGTCCCGAGCAAGGCTACCTGCAGTACTCCGTGGCCGTCTGCGGGCACTGATGGTGAGATATCGGTCTTCTTGTGGTTGTGGTACTGTACACTGTGAACGTCCCGTACTGTAGCGCCTGGACACGTTTCCTGTCTGCTGGAATCGTTGCCATAATTCTGAGATCACACTTTGTGGCACATGGAGGGCCCATGCTACGACCTGCTGTGCTTGACCAGCCTCCAGTCGCCCTAGTACTCTAACCCTCATGACGTCATCAATATGTGTTCTTTGAGCTGTTTTCACACACAGTGACCATTAGCACCTCTGAAAACGTCTGCACACTTACTCTCTGCACCGTACTCTGACATGCACCAACACAGCTCTGCGTATGTGGACTGGTGCCAGCGCCACCGTGCGACAACCGCAGGTGAAATGCACTTCATGGTCATAACCCGAGGTGATATAAACCCGCAAACCGTCCACCATAGCGTTGTTTCACCATGTATCAGCATTATCCTTAATTTATGAGTATGAGTTTAGTTAGGCGTAGCGTTAACTAATTCTAAGAGGAAGATTGTGTGTGTGTGTGTGTGTGTGTGTGTGTGTGTGTGTGTGTGAGGGTGGGTGGGTGTCTGTTTTAATCAGTTGGTATTTTCTTATAGTTCTTTGATGGAGAGGACAGAGTTCCATTTGAATGAACTGTGTGTTCATGTGCTTAACGACGTTTGAGATAGCGTAAAGACTGAGACCACTCGACGGTGGATGACTGGAAATGAGCGATTTGACGTGATAAATCACGCTATACGCTGTGACAGTCTGATGAAAGAGTTTGGCGAATGACTGGTCAACGTTACCAGCAAATGTGCAGTGCCAAAAGTGGTGTACGGAGCAGTTGGTTTTATGGTGTGAGCGAAATTTGCATAGTTAGCGTGTGCTAAGAAAACAGTAAATGTGTGCATATATGAACACATTACACAGAATTGTGTGCTGAGTGCAATAAATGAGATTTCTTAATCCGTCTAGTGGATTGATACATTGCCTGACTGGTCATGGTCCATATTCAGCAAATCTATACAAAGTCAAAAGAGAGATGAATGATGGCTGCTCCTGCAGCAGTAAGGGCGCACCAGCATACACGTTGTGGGACTGCGCTCTGTATGAAGTTGCAGCTGGTAATGGCCGTCAGGTAATCAGGATGTTGGACCCGAAAGCAGAACTAAGGAGCGGGTCGACCTGGCGCATCTTGGAGGATACTGCAGCTGCAGATTTCACGAGGTGTTCAATCATAAGTCATCATACTGCAATCCATTTAGACAACATACTCTGCAGATGGAGATAAGATAACTGAGGTCGGCGACCACCGAATGAAATAGTTCCCCAAGAATCTACATTGCACTGGTGCAAGTGATCAAGGAAGTGTGGTGTTTAAGACGTAACAATGATGACTGGAATTGCTCGCTATAGCGTGAACTGCTGACGCGTTGCCCGACTCCCAAGGAATCGAGCAGACAGCAGCTGTTGACTGGGGTAGTATGAGGGCTAGCCGGCCGTTGCGGCCGAGCGGTTCTAGGCGCTTCAGTCTGGAACCACGCTGCTGCTACGGTCTCAGGTTCGAATCTTGCCTCAGGTATGGATGTGTGTGATGTTCTAGGTTAGTTAGGTTTAATAAGTTCTAAGTCTAGGGGACTGATGACCTCAGATGTTAAGTCCCATAGTGCTTAGAGCCATTTGAAGCTTTTGAACGAGGGTGAATTCAGTAGCGGAAGTAACCTCCTACACGTTAAATTCGCTAAAATAAGTGAACAAACAGAGAACAGATTCTGTAGCGCGTATTGCAGTTCTAGTTGCTGGGTAAATGGTTAAGGGTTTATTGTAGTTTTGTAGCAGTAGAAGTACTTCCAGTATTTAAAAAGAATTGAGTGTCGCAAATAAACAGTTAATGTAGAAAATGTATTGCTATTCAAGAGAATGTGATTTGTGTGGCCTGTTTTAGCTTAGATAATAGGCTGTAATTATTAAGAATTTTTTAAAAAATTTTTATTTCATTTTTTTCCCATTATCTGTTAGTCACTTTCATGCAATGCAGTGCTCCAAACGTACATTCTCCAAATTTTCTTCGTAAATGTAGGAATATGCCTGACCAGGAATCCACTCTTTACCTGTGATAGTCTGCTTTTTATATCTTCCTTGATTTTCCAGTCGTGTGTTATTTTGCTTCTATTGTATCACAATTCCTCCACTTCGTCTGTGTAACGGTATATTTGACCATCATCAACTAAAAACGGAAAGTTCAAGCTATTAGGTCAGAAGATGCCTGCAGCTCCCTCTTCTGAGTATTGAAACAGTGGAACTACTGGGTAGCTGAAAACACCTATCACAATCTAAAGAAACAAAAAATTCTAAGGAATAAGCGATTTCGAACAAAACTCAAATGTTTCGACTGGAAATGTTTCGAAATTGGAAAATGGAGGTAAAATCTACACATTAAAGAATGACTACTAACACAGCCTCCATGGAGATCGCACGCCTTCAGGTTACCATTTATATTGTGCTACGCGCTCTCTTCAGATAAAGTAACAATCCGCTCAGATACATGAAACCTCGCGAATTTTTACCGCATGAATTCATATCGACGAAAAATGATCTATTTATAAGGATCATGAAATAGTATTAACACACAGGAAATAATTCGTCGTCATCGGAGGTTATTACTGACTTCTACACGTTTTTGTTCTTCAATGCTTCTCCACAAGTGTTCAGAGCCACCATTATGTTATAGTTACCCTACCGTCATTTCGTGTCTAACAAGGGCAATTCATGTGCCCAAAAGTAATTGGTAAATCCATTGTTGTCGTTGTGGTCTTCAGTCCAGAGACTGGTTTGATGCAGCTCTCCATGCTACTCTATCCTGTGCAAGCTTCTTCATCTCCCAGTGCCTGCTGCAACCTACATCCTTCGGAATCTGTTTAGTGTATTCATCTCTTGGTCTCCCTCTACGAATTTTACCCTCCACGCTGCCCTCTAATACTAAACTGGTGATCACTTGATGCCTCAGAATATGCACTACCAACCCATCCCTTCTTCTAGTCAAGTTGTGCCACAAACTCCTCTTCTCACCAATTCTATTCAATACCTCCTCATTAGTTATGTGATCTGCCCATCTAATCTTCAGCATTCTTCTGTAGCACCACATTTCGAAAGCTTCTATTCTCTTCTTTTCTAAACTATTTATCGTCCACTTTCACTTCAATACATAGTTACACTCCATACAAACACTTTCAGAAACGACTTCCTGACACTTATCATCTTTCTCTTTTTCAGAAACGCTTTCCTTGCCATTACCAGTGTACATTTTATATCCTCTCTACTTCGAGCATAATCAGTTACTTTGCTCCCCAAATAGCAAAACTCATTAACTACTTTAAGCGTCTCATTTCCTAATCTAATTCCCTCAGCATCACCCGATTTAATTCGACTACATTCCATTATCCTCGTTTTGCTTTTGTTGATGTTCATCTTATATTCTCCTTTCAAGACACTGTCCATTCCGTTCAACTTCTCTTCCAGGTCCTTTGCTGTCTCTGACAGAATTACAATGTCATCGGCGAACCTCAAAGTTTTTATTTCTTCTCCATGGATTTTAATTCCTACTCCGAATTTTTCTTTTGTTTCCTTTACTGCTTGCAAAATATACAGATTGAATAACACCGAGGATAGGCTACAACCCTGTCTCACTCCCTTCCCAATCGCTGCTTCCCTTTCATGCCCCTCGACTCTTATAACTGCCATCTGGTTTCTCTACAAATTATAAATAGCCTTTCGCTTCCTGTATTTTACCCGTGTCACCTTCAGAATTTGAAAGAGAGTATTCCAGTCGGCATTGTCAAAAGCTTTCTCTAAGTCTACAAATTCTAGAAATGTAGGTTTGGTTTAATCTATTTTCTAAGATTTTGGATCTCCATTTGGCCTGCTTGTGCAGTCGTGCGTTGTCCAGATTTGTGGGGCGTTGGGATGTGAAAGTGACCATATGTTGGGCTGCAATCGAACGAGAGGACAGGGATATTCGTTATCAAGGTGTTGGTTGACCACTCCTGTTCACCTCAGGGGAGGATCACCGTTTAGTCCATCAAACCCCTTGACATACGTGCTGGCTATTCAAGAGAAGTAATGGGCACCCTGAAACATTGTATGTCATCCGCACGAGTGGGCTTCCACACATGGCACGTTTCTCTATGAACCATCTGAGTGATGTTGAGGCACTCCCGCGGCAGCAAAATCCCCAGATCAGTTCCCGATCAAACATGCGTGGAACGAGCTGCGACGTCAACACCGTACCAGCGCCAGAGTCCAGGGTATCAAGAACTTCTGATTGGCTGGCTTGTCTCAGGAAAGGATATAATGGATTTATGACTCACTTCCCGACCTAATCAGTGCATGTATTCCGGCCAGAAGGTCATCCTTACATTTGTGCTGATACTGGTATGATCTTTGTAAATCTGACTCTGATTTGTTATGGTCAAAAAATATCACGTACCCTCCAAGTCCCTGAAGTTTCGTTACCTTTCATCCTCGGCTTCTGGGTGCTTCATGCTTTTGTCAGGCAGTTTATATGGCTCGCCAAAAGGGGAAGGTGATTTTTATGGTAACGAATCTCCGACAGCAGCACGACAACAAGTACGAGGTATGACCATAAAATACGGTGAATAATTATATTCGAAACATATTAGATTACTTGCAATTTGACTTTATCTCTTTCAAAGCACTGTCCTTGGCTAGCAATGCACGTATCCCAACGGGGAATCCATTTCTGGAAGCAATATCTGGAAGGTTCCTTTCGGAATGGCGTTCAACTATTCTGTCGTGGCGCTCTCAGTGTCTGGAATGATGTCAAAATGTTTTCCTTTAAGCATGGTTTTAATTTTTGGGAAGAGCCAGAAGGAGCATGGTGCTAAATCTGGTGAGTAAGGCGGGTGTGGACAGGCAGGAACACGTTTTCACACCAAAAACTCTCGAATAAAAACCAAGTGTGGCGTTTTGCATTGTCGTGATGACAGAGAGAGTTATTGGGGCATTTTATGGTATCTTTATTCGTTCATCGTCTTGAAAACGTTGCAGAACGTCCTTGCATGACTTGGTGTTTACAGTTGTTACCCTTGGAACGAATTCTGATTTCACTACGCCCTCAGTGTAGGGGAAAAAATGCGCATGACTTTCAAATTCGATTCTGACTGACATGCCTTTTTAGGGCAAGGAGATATAGTGGTTTCCTAACGGGAACTATTAATTCTCTTCCGAGGGTCATGCTTGTAGCCTTAAGATTCATCTGCAGTTACAATTCTGAACATGGAATCCGGATCTGAATAAAGACGATCCTTCAACTTCGAGCAGATGACAGTGGGTTTCTTTCTCTTCATGAAAGAAAAGTCTGGGGACAAATTTTGCTCCAACTAGTCTCATTTGGAGACTACCGGTTAAGATGATGTGCAGCGACCCATACAAGATGCTAGATACTTCCGTAAGCTTTCGAATAGTTATTCAACTGTTTGAAAGAACAGTTTTTGTTATTTTTTTACGTTTTCTTCTGTTTCTCCGTTAACTTCTGTTTCTGAAGTTAATGGAGTCCCGAAAGTTGCTCGTCTTTACCGACTAATTTCAGCTTGTAAATTACTCATAGCACTTGTAAATAGCCTGTACGGTTACAGCATCATCGTCAGAGGCCGATTTCAATATTTCATGAGTTTCTTTGGCAGTTTTCTGCAGCCTGAAACAGAAATAAATGCTCACGCGTTGTTGGAAATCTACGGTCCGCGACAGACACGGTAATCAGAACTCACTCCAGTATCTCTCAACGCTGACATGTCAGAACCGTTGTGTAGACTTCATACACAACGATAAGGGGAGGTCGGCTACAGATTGGAGCGGCAACTGTCGTCATAGGAAAGCTGGATAGGAACAGAAATGAACAGTGAGCAAGTAACACAGCAAACAGAAGATTTACTTAACTTGTATTTCTGAAAACGTATGGAGACTAATTACAAATGACAGAGCAAAAAATAGAGTCTAGCTCTCACAATGGCAGCTACGACAAGGATCGTTGCACTACAGCAACAACTATGATATGGGAGCGAGGAGGCTCCAAGTGTCCTACATCGCGGCTGCAGAAGCGCTCCTGGTACACAACCAGGCACAGCGTGTGTGGCACAGCGGACGCACTCCATGCGGTCTGCCGGATTCCACACGACTGCTGTCGGCATCACTCAGAAACTTACAAATCCACTGCTACGACGCCGGTGCAGTGACATAAATACGTGATACCACAAGAACGTGTTCCAACTTGATGCTGTCTGTTTCAGCGGATCAGGCTATCGGACAAGTGACATCATACGTTTGTAGCGTCAGCAGTTGCTGCTAAAAAAAGGTCATTCACCATAACTTTTTATCACGCCTCATACACTGCGACTCTGAATAGAAGAGCATTGTATGATGGCAGTCCCACCAACTGCGAGTAAATGGCTCCCAAAAAAGGAACGAAGCTTAACATACAGGGTGGTCAATTGATAGTGAGCGGGCCAAATATCTCGCGAAACAAGCATCAAACGAAAAAACTAAAAAGAACGAAACTCGTCTAGCTTGAAGGGGGAAACCAGATGGCGCTATGGTTGGCCCACTAGATGGTGCTGCCATAGGTCAAACGGATATCAACTACGTTTTTTTAAATAGGAACCCCCATTTTTTTTACATATTCGTGTAGTACGTAAAGAAATATGAATGTTTTAGCTGGACTACTTTTTTCGCTTTTTGACAGATGGCGCTGTAATAGTCGCAAGCGTGTAAGTATGTGGTATCATGAAACATTCCACCACCAGTTGCCGCGCCTTTACCGTTGTGTCCCACCCTCTCTCCATATCTCCACACCCTCCACCTCCTTTTCAACGCAACTTCCACCATCTACCCCTCCCGGATGATGAGCTTCGCCCTGACATCTACCCTTCCTACCAACTCTAACCCCATCTTCCTGCCTCCTCCTCAGGGTTCCCTCTCCTCCCCCTCCCTCCTCCTGAGCGGCTTAACCCCTCCTACTCCCCCTCTATCTCTTGTGCCTCCTTTCAGTGTCTCTGCACTCCCTCCTGCCGTGCCTTCCCTCTTCATCTCCCACCCCATGTGTCTCCTGCCGCTTCGTCTACCCACTGATGCCCCTCCTCTCTTCATCACGCCGCTTCCCCTGCTTCCCCTTGCTCTCCCCTCCTTTTCCATCCTCTCTGCCCATTCCCTCGGCAGGTCCAGCCTGGCAGTTTTATTCTTCGTTGTGTGTGCTCCAAGTGAGTTTTAAGTGTGTTGTTCCGGAGTGTTTTTACTACTGTGGCCATGCATGTTCATTCAGTGTCTTCTCTGAGTTTTGAAGAATCGCCAACTGTGTTTTTTAACGTTCTGGTAACTTTTTTTTAACTGTCCTCCATGAACGTCTCCTTGTTAGTCTATTATTTAACTCCATTTTATCCCATTATTCTGTTTTACGTTCCCCTTTATCGCCTTATGTATGTAACATTTTATTCTTATTTTAAGTTGTCATGTCACTCGGCTGAAGAGCGGCGGATAGTGCCGCTGACAGCCTTCCCCTGCCCATATGGGGCAGGAGAATGAAATCACAATAAATAAATAAAAATTACGCCATTGCGGACGGTATTTGCTTCGTGATAGATTACCCGTGTTAAAATGGACCGTTTACCAATTGTGGAGAAGGTCGAAATCGTGTTGATGTATGGCTATTGTGATCAAAATGCCCAACGGGCGTCTGCTATGGATGCTGCTCGGTATCCTGGACGAGATCATCCAAGTGTCCGGATCGTTCGCTGGAGAGTTACGTTATTTGTTGCTGTTGTTATGGTCTTCAGTCCTGAGACTGGTTTGATGCAGCTCTCCATGCTACTCTATCCTGTGCAAGCTTCTTCATCTCCCAGTACCTACTGCAACCTACATCCTTCTGAATCTGCTTAGTGTATTCATTTCTTGGTCTCCCTCTACGAATTTTACCCTCCACGCTGCCCTCCAATACTAAACTGGTGATCCCTTGATGCCTCAGAAAATGTCCTACAAACCAATCCCTACTTCTAGTCAAGTTGTGCCACAAACTTCTCTTCTCCCCGATCCTATTCAATACTTCCTCATTTGTTATGTGATCTACCCATCTAATCTTCAGCATTCTTCTGTAGCACCACATTTCGAAAGCTTCTATTCTCTTCTTGTCCAAACTATTTATCGTCCATGTTTCACTTCCATACATGCCTACACTCCATACAAATACTTTCAGAAATGACTTCCTGACACTTAAATCGATGTTAACAAATTTCTCTTCTTCAGAAATGCTTTCCTTGCCATTGCAAATCTACATTTTATAGCCTCTCTACATCGACCATCATCAGTTATTTTGCTCCCTGAATAGCAGAACTCCTTTGCTACTTTAAGTGTCTCATTTCCTAAACTAATTCCCTCAGCATCACCTGACTTAATTCGACTACATTCCATTAAACTTGTTTTGCTTTTGTTGATGTTCATCTTATATCCTCCTTTCAAGACACTATCCAGTCCGTTCAACTGCTCTTCCAAGTCCTTTGCTGTCTCTGACAGAATTACAATGTCATCGGCGAACCTCAAACTTTTTATTTCTTCTCTATGGATTTTAATTCCTACTCCGAATTTTTCTTTCGTTTCCTTTACTGCTTGCTCAATATAGAGATTGAATAACATTGGGGAGAGGCTACAACCCTGTCTCACTCCCTTCCCAATCACTGCTTCTCTTTCATGTCCCTCGACTCTTATAAGTGCCATCTGGTTTCTGTACAAATTGTTAATAGCTTTTCGCTCCCTGTATTTTACCCCTGCCACCTTGAGAGTTTGAAAGAGAGTATTCCAGTCAACATTGTCAAAAGCTTTTTCTAAGTCTACAAATGCTAGGAACGTAGGTTTGCCTTTCCTTAATCTAGCTTCTAAGTTACGTCGTAGGGACATTATTGCCTCACGTGTTCCGATATTTCTACGGAATCCAAACTGATCTTCCCCGAGGTCGGCTTCTACTAGTTTTTCTATTCGTCTGTAAAGAATTCGCGTTAGAATTTGCAGCCGTGACTTATTAAACTGATAGTTCGGTAATTTTCGCGTCTGTCAACATCTGCTTTCTTTGTGTTTGGAATTATTATATTCTTCTTGATGTCTGAGGGTATTTCGCCTGTCTCATACGTCTTGCTCACCAGATGGTAGAGTTTTGTCAGGACTGGCTCTCCCAAGGCTGTCAGTACTTCTAATGGAATGTTGTCTACTCCCGGAACTTTGTTTTGACTCAGGTCTTTCAGTGCTCTGTCGAACTCTTCACGCAGTTTCATATCTCCCATTTCATCTTCATCTACATCCTTATCCATTTCCATTATATTGTCCTCAAGTACATCGCCCTTGTATAGACCCTCTATATACTCCTTCCACCTTTCTGCTTTTCCTTGTTTGCTTAGAACTGGGTTTCCATCTGAACTCTTGATATTCATACAAGTGGTTCTCTTTTCTCCAAAGGTCTCTTTAATGTTCCTGTAGGCAATATCTATCTTACCCCTAGTGAGATACACTACATTTGTCCTCTAGCCATCCGTGCTTAGCCATTTTGCACTTCCTGTCGATCGCATTTTTGAGACGTTTGTATTCCTTTTTGCCTGCTTCATATACTGCATTTTTATATTTTCTCCTTTCATCAATTAAATTCAATATTTCTTCTGTTACCCAAGGATTTCTACTACCCCTCGTATTTTTACCTACTTGATCCTCTGCTGCCTTTACCACTTCATCCCTCAAAGCTACCCATTCTTCTTCTACTGTATTTCTTTTCCCCATTCTTGTCAATTGTTCCCTTATGCTCTCCCTGAAACTCTGTACAACCTCTGGTTTAGTCAGTTTATCCAGGTCCTATCTCCTTAAATTCCAACCTTTGTGCAGTTTCTTCAGTTTTAATCTACAGTTCATAACCAATAGATTGTGGTCAGAGTCCACATCTGTCCCTGGAAACGTCTTACAATTTAAATCCTGGTACCTAAATCTCTGTCTTACAGTTATATAATCTATCTCAAAACCTGTCAGTATCTCCAGGCTTCTTCCACGTATTACGTTATTTACGTTATTTAAGGAAACTCCATCTCGGAATATGGGACTTCATCATCATCATCATCAAGGAAACGGAAGTGTTCAGCTACGTATGAAACGTCAACCACGACCTGCAACAGATGATGATGCCCAAGTAGGTGTTTGGCTGTTGTCGCGGTTATCGGCACATCAGTAACAGACAAATTGCGCAAGAATCGGGAATCTCAAAAACGTCGGTGTTGAGAATGCTACATCAACATCGATTGCACCCGCACCATACTTCTATGCACCAGAAATTGCATGGCGACGGCTTTGAACGTCGTGTACTGTTCTGCAACTGGGCACAAGACAAATTACGGGCCGATGACAGATTTTTTGCACGCGTTCTATTTGGCGACGAAGCGTCATTCACCAACAGCGGTAACGTAAACCGGCGTAATATGCACTATTGGGCAACGGAAAATCCAAGATGGTTGCGACAAGTGGAACATCGGCGACCTTGGCGGGTTAATGTATGGTGCGGCATTTTGGGAGGAAGGATAATTGGCCCCCATTTCATCGATAGCAATCTAAATGGTGCAGTGTATGCTGATTTCCTACGGAATGTTCTACCGATGTTACTACAAGATGTTTCACTGCATGACAGAATGGCGCTGTACTTCCAACATGATGGATGTCCGGCACATAGCTCGCGTGCGGTTGAAGCGGTATTGAATAGCATATTTCATGACAGGTGGATTGTTCGTGGAAGCACCATACCGTAGCCCGCCCGTTCACCGGATCTGACGTCCCCGGATTTCTTTCTGTGGGGAAAGTTGAAGGATATTTGCTATCGTGATCCGCCGACAACGCCTGACAACATGCGTCAGCGCATTGTCAGTGAATGTGGGAACATTACGGAAGGCGAACTAATCGTTGTTGAGAGGAATGTCGTTACACGTATTGCCAAATGTATTGAGGTCGACGGACATCATTTTGGGCATTTATTGCATCAATGTGGTATTTACAGGTAATCACGCTGTAACAACATGCATTTTCAGAAATGATAAGTTCACAAAAGTACATGTATCACATTGGTACAACCGAAATAAAATGAAACTTCCTGGCAGATTAAAACTGTGTGCCGGACCGAGACTCGAACTCGGGAGCTTTGCCTTTCGCGGGCAAGTGCTCTACCATCTGAGCTACCCAAGCACAACTCAGGGCCCGTCCTCACAGCTTCACTTCTGCTAGTACCTCGTCTCCTATCTTCCAAACTTTACAGAAGCTCTCCTGCGAACCTTTCTTTCAGGAGTGCTAGTACTGTAAGTACTCTACCAATCCATCGGTCACCGAATCTGTTGTTGAGAAGCTTACGAGCACTTCGACTGAAATGTGCAGCAGCTCCATCGTGCATGAACCACATGTTGTGTCGTACTTGTAAAGGCACATGTTCTAGCAGCACAGGTAGAGTATCCCGTATGAAATCATGATAACGTGTTCCACTGAGCGTAGGTGGAAGAACATGGGGCCCAATCAATACATCACCAACAATGCCTGCCCAATCGTTCACAGAAAATCTGTGTTGATGACGTGATTGCACAACTGCGTGAGGATTTTCGTCAGACCACACAAGTTGATTGTGAAAATTTACAATTTCATCACGTTGGAACGAAGGCTCATCCGTAAAGAGAACATTTGCACTGAAATGAGGATTGACACATTTTTGGATGAACCATTCGCAGAAGTGTACCCGTGGAGGCCAATCAGCTGCTGATAGTGTCTGCACGCGCTGTACATGGTACGGAAACGACTGGTTCTGCCGTAGCACTCTCCATACAGTGACGTGGTCAACGTTACCTTGTACAGCAGCAACTTCTCTGACGCTGACATTAGAGTTATCGTCAACTGCATGAAGAATTGCCTCGTCCATTGCAGGTGTCCTCGTCGTTCTAGGTCTTCCCCAGTCGCGAGTCATAGGCTGGAATGTTCCATGATCCCTAAGTCGCCGATCAGTTGCTTAGAACGTCTTCCTGTCGGGACACCTTCGTTCTGGAAATCTGTCTCGATACAAACGTACCGCGCCACGGCTATTGCCCCGTGATAATCCATACATCAAATGGGCATGTGCCAACTCCGCATTTGTAAACATTGCACTTGTAATGTCTCTTGCAGTGGTCTCTCCGCGATATTTTCAGAAATTTTTATAAATTATATAATTCAGTATATATCTCGAAATATCTGTTCTTATCTTACCGATTCCTAAAGTTTAATATACGATGATTATCAGTGCAAAGTAGTTTCAAGCCCTATTATTCCTTGGGGCGTGCATTTACTCCATGGAATAGCTTCTCCGCTATCTACGTTTCCTCTTATGAAAAGAGGGTTTTCAGATCTTGCCGACTAGCCGTGAAAGAACGAAGATGTATATGTAGGTATTGTTGAGCTAGTCGCCATGTTGATGAGATTTTGTATGAGAAGGAATTTAATACATGAACTAAACTAAAGTAAGTGTGTTCGCGTATTATTTAACGGATTATTATTTACAGTGTCTGCTTACTACGCTGTGTTGCACGGGATCAGTGGGGAAAGTCTGATTTTCACTGGACGAACCTGCCGTTTTGTACGCTCAAGATATCCAGTTCATTACTTTCAATAAATGGGCTAACACGGTCTTACCAGCAGATCTCCGGTCTTCCCCATGTGATAACCTTAAGTTAATAATTATTACAAATGTTTTTAGGAGATCGACTGACAATTTTCGTCGCACCGAGACCTCAAAATTGCTTCACTGCCTTAGGGAATTTAAGTTAAGCTGAATTTTATCAGGATAGAATAGTATTGAACTGAAACTTCCTGGCAGATTAAAACTGTGTGCCCGACCGAGACTCGAACTCGGGACCTTTGCCTTTCGCGGGCAAGTGCTCTACCATCTGAGCTACCGAAGCACGACTCACGCCCGGTACTCACAGCTTTACTTCTGCCAGTATCTCGTCTCCTACCTTCCAAACTTTACAGAAGCTCTCCTGCGAACCTTGCAGAACTAGCACTCCTGAAAGAAAGGATACTGCGGAGACATGGCTTAGCCACAGCCTGGGGGATGTTTCCAGAATGAGATTTTCACTCTGCAGCGGAGTGTGCGCTGATAATTAAACTTCCTGGCAGATTAAAACTGTGTGCCCGACCGAGACTCGAACTCGGGACCTTTTCGTTTCGCGGGTAAGTGCTCTATCATCTGCCAGGAAGTTTCATATCAGCGCACACTCCGCTGCAAAGTGAAAATCTCATTCTAGTATTGAACTGTTTGAATGTGATAAGGCTGCTTTGTGAATGAAAATTCACTTAATATACTCATGTTTTTTACTACCCTGATCAGTGAAGCTAAATCAGGCCGGTGTGAGAGAGGTTTTTAAATTTCAGATCCCACAAAAAATATTAAACACTGACTGCAAAACCACGTTCGTGATTAACACTAACCTGTTGATGCTACTTACTGATGTGCTTGATGCTAGTACTGTAGAGCAATGAGTGGCATGTCAACACAAGCACCGAAGTCAACATTACCTTCCTGCAGCTGGGCCAACTGGCGGTGAATCGAGAAAGTACAGTACATACTGACGAAACTAAAATGAGCTCTAAAGTGGAAATTAAGCGTTTCCGGACACATCTGGACATCTTTTCTTTATTTGTGTGTGAGGAATGTATCCTGAAAGTTTGGCCGTACCTTTTTGTAACACCCTGTATGTCGTGAAACTCCAACATTACTGTGTCACGTAGGGCACGAAGCTGGGGCCACGGAGCCGCAGATGCCGGGGGTTCTGCCGGGAGACGCGGGGACCAGCAGGTGCTGGCCGGCGGGCCGGGCTGGCCGGTGCAGCGAGCGAGGCGGCCAGGGGCGTCACGACCGCGCCGCCAGCCGCGACCCGCTATAACTCACGGCCGAACTCTGACCCGCGGCCGGCGCCCATTGCTCAGAGCGCCGCGGCACGGCCGGCGCGCCGAGGCGCCGACTTTGATTTTAACGAGCGGCGTTCTCGGCCGGCGGTGATCGATCGCCGGCCGCCCTCTGCCGGGTCGCGGCCGCCTCGCCTCGCCGCGGGAATACGAAATGCGGCGCCGCTGATTGAAAAACAAGCCGCGCTAATAGACCGGCACCTCTCCCCGTGCAGGGCGCGCGCGCACCCAGCAGAGGGGACGCACGCGCAGCGCCGGCGTGGGTATGTAGCTAGGCTCCGGACAGCCACGTACTTGGCGAGTCTGGCCATTCTCACAAGGGAACCTCCCCATCGCACCCCCCTCTGATTTAGTTATAAGTTGGCACAGTGGATAGGCCTGGAAAAACTGAACACAGATCAATCGAGAAAACAGGAAGAAGTTGTGTGGAAGTATGAAAAAATAAGCAAAATATACAAACTGAGTAGTCCATGCGAAAGATAGGCAACATGATGGCTAATGTGAACACAGGAGCGCCGTGGTCCCGTGGTTAGCGTGAGCAGCTGCGGAACGACAGGTCTTTGGTTCAAGTCTTCCTTCGAGTGAAAAATTTACATATTTTTTTTTAAAGTTATGATCTGTCCGTTCGTTCATTGGCGTCTTTGGTCACTGTAATAAGTTTAGCGTCTGTGTTTTGCGACGGCACCGCAAAATCGTGCGATTAGTAGACGAAAGGACGTGCCTCTACAATGGGAACCGAAAACATTTGATCGCAAGTTCATAGGTCAACCGATTCCTCCACAGGAAAACACGTCTGATATATTCTATACGACAACGGTGACGGCATGTGCGTCACATGACAGCAACATGTTGTCGACCCACCTAACTTGCACACTTGGCGAATGGGTAAAAAGATTCTTCTACCTTGCCCGATTTAGGTTTTCTTGTGGATGTGATAATCACTCCCAAAAAAGTGATGGAAACAGTCACATAAACTGCAACAAATGAATGCAACAGTTTCACAGTCGCACAGTTTTCCATGTGCTCTGCCATAATATATGTTTTTAACGTTTTCAAATTTTTCCGTGTGTAGACCATCAAATCCTGCATATGTCCAAGGAAATCTGAACATGTCCTGGAATATTGGAGAGCGAATTGGATTATGTGTGAGTGCCTGAACTTTGATAATTGTCTGAAAATAAAAAGTCAAACGTTTCACTCGAGGGAAGACTTGAACCAAGGACCTCTCGTTCCGCAGCTGCTCACGCTAACTACGGGACCACGGAGCTCCTGTGTTCACACTCGCCATCATGTTGCCTATCTTGCGCATGGACTATTCAGTTTGTATATTTTGCTTATTTTTTCAAAGTTCCACATAAATTCTTCCTGTTTTCTCGATTGATCTGTGTTCAGTTTTTCAAGGCCTATCCACTGTGCCAACTTATAACTAAATCTGAGGGGGCTGCGATGGGGAAGTTCCCTTGTCAGCGCGTCTCGCACAATAATGACAGCGGACTGATGACACTGTCACATTACCGTAGTGGCTTTTATAGCTAATTAAAAGTTTGAAATCAGCTTCTGAGGGCGAATGAGGTCACAAATCTGTCTTTAGTTAATTCGCTTCCAGAATATACTTCACAAATTACACACAATATACACTACTGGCCATTAAAATTGCTACACCAAGAAGAAATGCAGATCATAAACGGATATTCATTGGACAAATATACTATACTAGAACTGAATGTGATTACATTTACACGCAATTCGGGTACATAGATCCTGAGAA